>NC_089598.1:6383973-6663196 GCF_019320115.1 Miscanthus floridulus
AGGTTAACCGCCGCACGTCATCTTTCGGGTGGACTGAAACCATCGATCCGGGCCAGCCCAAGCTTAGCCGTAAGGGTATAGGGGTTAATACCCCCACAGGGTCCAACATTAGGAATATAAATCATGGATAACTTTTAAGTTATTAAGTTTGGAAATGTGAAAACCATATGTATAGATTTGTCTTGAAAAATACTTTCACAAAAAATTACATATATTACTTTTTGATAAATATCTTTATAAAAATAAGTAGTCAAAGTTATGCTTTGGAGACCGCGTCGCTGTCCAAAACGATTTTATTTTTTAGTACGGAGGGAATATACCCTATGTACCATTATCATTAATTACACATGTATAAAATCTCCATCGTCTTGTCTCCCTTAGCGACAACCTGTTCGGTTTTAAACGGTGGCTCTCGAATTGGTGTGGGTTGTGGGGGGAGTGGTTTTTGGGTAAGCCCTTGTTTAGTTCATCAAAACTCCCAACTTTGATACTATGCAAAAAGAAGATTCTTCGTCACATCAAACTTACAGTACATGCATGGAGTACTAAATGTTGACGAAATCAAAAACTAATTGCACATTTTGGTTGTACTTGGCGAGACGAACGTTTTGAACCTAATTAGTCAACGATTGAACAATTATTACAAATAAAAACAAAACGCTACGGTGTAGTACCGAATTCAGCCGGCACCGTGGCCGGAACTAAACGCGGCCTAAAGGTCCTGCTCGACTTCTGGTTGAGGATAACAATGGTGACGCCTTGGGCCTCACGTCCCTTGTCGGAGGTTTTGTCGTGAGGGCACTTCCCCTATTTTGGGGCGGTTTCAATTGAAAAAAAAAACTTGTGCTAGAAACTTCTACCAGCATTGATGACATTCGTGGATGTCGTTTCCCTCGCATCGTTGTGATAACCTCTTTCAACACCGACTCTCTCTCGTGCTTGGTGCGTGTGGGGTGGCGTTATTTTCAGTGCTTTGCTGGATACGCTGGTAGTGCGTTGCTGTGTTGTCGCTTCTTTCGTATGAGTGGTTTGTTTTTTAATTAATTTGTTGTATATTGTTGTTGTAAGACACTCCTTCTATATTAATTACATGCCTGACAAATTTCTTATCAGTTACTTTTTGAAGAAAAATATATTGTTACCCTTTGTTCTTGTCAGAATTTTTAACATATATTATTTTATCCATGGTGCTAGCTCTATCTCTGGGGTCCATCCACTACTACATAATGCTTAATGGAGGTGGGCGAAATTGATTTATGGAGACGGACATTGCAACCGCCTCCAATCAAAAATCGCTGTTGATGGAGACCTACGGAGACGGTTGCTTTGCATGCCTCAGTTAATGGATAACGGAAGCGAACGTCTTAATACAACCGCCTCGGTTAATGTCTATTAACGTAAGCGGTTGCCCTAAAACGTCTGCCTCTGTTAATAGATTAAAAAATTAAAAAAATAAAAATCCATCGATGAGCCCGCGCGAGCCCATCGACGCATAGCCACCGCCGTGCTGTTGCCGAAAGAGATGCCCGCCGCTAAGGGGAAGCACCGATGGGGTCGTGCCCTCGCGAACCGTCGCCGGGGCCGGAACCCCCGCTCGCCGTCTCCTTGGATCCGCGCCACTGGAGGTTGAGGTGGAGGGGCCTAGGCGGAGGGAGCGAGGTGCAGGTGGAGGTGGAGGGCCTGGCCGGAGGTGGAGGTGAAGGTGAAGGTGGAGGACATGGGGGCTGGCCGAAGGGAGTGCGGTGGAGGGGGCCAGCGATGAGGGAGAAGGGGGCTGGCGATGAGGAAGAAGGGGCCGCTTGGGCACGAGACACGGGAGAGAGGAGCGCGAGAATGATAGAGAGGGGGGATATATTTCTCTAGTTGGGTGGATAGGAACAGACAGAGAGAGGGAGCGCTGACGTCACGTGGGGTCCGCTTGTCATACTCAGTGAAGAAGCACAAACACATCAATGGTGGAGACGACTCCATGTGGCCAACGATCGGACTATGCATACGTCTACGCCAACGATCCATGTGTGCATGGGAGCAGAACGGATGGTGCGGCTCCCATGGTGCACTCGGTGTGGCTATGATCCATGTGGCCCGGTGTGTGGCAACAAGAGGTGCGGCCACTGACTCTTGCCATGTGTTGGTGGTTCCTTGAAACAAGGGGCGCAGCCGGCGGTTTTCTCAAACCGTCCACGAGAAACGGTGGGCGCAGACGTTGGGCTCTAGGCGCACAGCAGAAGAGGCAGGGGGTGGTGGGACCGGGACAGGGCGTTGTGTTGGTTTGGTTTTTGAGGCGGACGCCTTATAAATCTCTGCCTCCGTAAATGGAATTATGGATGCGGATGCCTTAAGACGGCAACCACCAAAAATAGATCATTTTTGGAGGCGGGCACTTTCCAACCGTCTCCGTAAAAAATGACTGCCTCCGAAAATTGATTTTGTGAGGCGGTTGTCGGTGTTTCGAGTAAACACCAACTAGTAAATTTGTATTATTACGCGTTGGACCCGGATGGTGTGCTAAAAGACACAAGGTTTATACTAGTTCGGGCAGAACGTCTCTACATCCAGTCTACAGCTGCTGCTCATGTTATTAGCACTGAAAGGTTCGTAGTAGGGGTTACAAACGGACGAGAGAGGGACAGGTCCCAAGTCTCTGATGGAAATGTTAAAAGGATGCTAAGAGCTTGGTTGCTGCTCAGTTGTGTGTTATGTGATGCGTGGTATGTTCTCTTGATCCCTCTCTTTAGTGGGGTGCCCTGCCTTCCCTTTTATAGACCAAGGGGAAGCAGGGATTACAGATGGGACAAAGAAGAACCAGAGGCCAAGAAGGTCCTTCGAAGGTGTCGGGTCCTCCTTTTCCTTTGAGCCAGTTCTACTGACAGGGCAGACGGTGCCAGGGATAGCTCCATGTTGGGCGTCTGTCCGTTGATGATGCCACGCTCTGGCTTAATGAGCAAGTGGTCACGTCCCATCCCACCCCGGCGGGCGGCGCAATGGACCGGGGTGTTGATCCACAACCCTACGGGGGGGCGGATGGCGTAGTGACTGCACGTCTGTCACTGTAGAGGGCACGAGTCTCCTCATAGACCGTAGTGGTTGTCATATGCTTTTGCCAGGATTCGTGCTCGAGGGCAGATGTCGACGCCCATAACACTGTAAGACAAATGTCGACACCCACAACACTGTTCGAGTTCTTACATGCCTGGAAGGGCTTAAAGCTCCCATCTTGTCATATCTTGACGTTACTTTCCTGCAGGCGTACAGGGTATGGTCCTTGGTATTGCGGTTGACTTGAGTGCCCCGCCTTTCCTGTGCGCGTAGTTATGAAGGAGCAGCGTACAGACATCGGGCGAGACGGAACCAGCCCCTGGACGTCGGGCGAGGCGGAGTCTGTCCCCGGACGTCAGGCGAGGCGGACATAGCCCTCGGACATCAGGCGAGGCAGAGCCTGCCCCCGGACGTCGAGCGAGGCGGAGTCTGCCATCAGATGTCGAATGAGGTAGAGCCATCCCTCGAACATCGGGCGAGGCAGGGCCAGCCCCCAGGAGTCGGGCGAGGCAGAGTCTGCCCTCGGACGTCGGGCGAGGCGGAGCCAACCCTCAAACATCGAGCGAAGCAGAGCTAACCCTTGGACATCGGGTAAGGCGGAGCCTGCCCCCGAACGTCGGGTGAGGCAGAGCCAGCCCCCAGACGTCGGGCGACGCAGAGCCAATCCCCGGACATCGGGCGAGGCGCTCAGACGCCAAGCGAGGCAGAGCCATCCCTTGGACATTAGGCGAGGCGGAGTCTGCCCTCAACATCGGGCGAGGTGGAGTCTGACCTCAGACGTTGGGTGAGGTGGAGCCATCCCTCGAACGTCGGGCGAGGCGGAGCCAGCCCCCGAGGGTCGGGCGAGGCGGAGCCAGCCCTCAGGGGTCGGGTGAGGCGGAGCCAACCTTTGGAGGTTGGACAAGATGGAGTTAACCCTCGGTCGTTTGGCCAAGAGGTGTAGTCATGCTCTTGTCTGTTCAGAAGCATCAACGTTTGATGGTTATTAGCTGTGGTAGAACCGCCTAATCTAATGCCTCACAGGAGTGCTTGTCTTCCATTAGACACTAAGCACTCAAGGGAGAACACTAAATTACTCGGTTCCGTCGGACACCCCAGGGGAGAACCCGAAAATCCACATTTTTGCCATCAGGATCACAAATGAGAGAATAAAGCTTACATCACTCGTAACCATTTCTTACATCACTTTTAATACAACATTAGAGTATAATATTTATTAATTTAATAACGGAATGAAATCATGTTATCAGAGTTATAAACAAGTTAATATACAGCGGAATATAAACATGTGATCAGAATTACAGCGAAAATAAATATCTAATCATGGCATGATGAAGTATGGATAATAAACTACAACAGGTTATGAACTTTCATTTATAAAAACATTTGGTGAGAGTTATAAATAAAAACTATATCGCAGCGTAAAGGAAATCCTCTCTGAGCCCACCAGGAGGAATCCACACACCAAGGTCAGCTCAAGCGTCCACCTGTCACCTACAACAGGGGGAAATAAAACCCTGAGTACTCAATTGTACTCAGCAAGACTTACCCGACAGGAGAAAAGAAAAGACTCCAAGGATATGCAAGGCCATCTGGCTTGTGGGTTTATTGCATTTGCAGGAAGCATTACTAAGCGTGCGTCCTTATGTTCGATTTTTATTAATAGCCGCATTGGTTCATTAACTAACCATTCTATGTAAGCACATGTGCTACTTTCAAGCAGGTGGTAAGCAATCAGATTTCTTTTGTCCATCTTCCATCTTTCAGTTCTTACTACGATGCTAAACCGTAGACAAGCCGTACCGGATAGCCCGGCGATTCGTGAATCAATGCCCCTAGCTGGGTACCCCAAAAACACACGCCCCACTTGTACCCCAGGCACAAGCAGGACCGACCCATCACTCTCCTATCCCGGGTGTCCAGGTCCCCGTCCAAACTGGGACTCCAAGCCCCCGTCCCTGAGTCCCGGACTCAGTGCGGTGCAAGGACCTCCTCCACCAAAAACAAACCCTAACAGTCGGTCCAGAAAGAGCCGGATCCATGACAAGAGAGCAACAAGTCTTCCAAGCGCCCATACACAAGTATGTGCTCGGGATAAAAAGTCTGTGACCTGCCTAGAGTCATATGCAACGATCGGTCCTTAACCGACCAGACAGAGAAAAATGGTGTAACCAAGCTATGACCCGCCTCCGCGGCGACACAACTTCTTACACCCACCAATACCTAAACCACATCCCTGCCCGGTCACCATTTTCCTTTCCACCATTTTATATATTCTAGGTGATAATCATAAAGTAACATATTTCCTATATCTCACGAGTGACAGGCAATCACTCGACTTCTATCGGAGTCCTATAGCATAGCAATCTACACGATCCTGTCATACTAGTAAGACTCATAGGATAAAGATATATATATGCAAGTGGGTTTCATTCAACTCCTTAAAACTTAATGCACAAATATAATTTAAACTGCAGAAAAGTAGGGGTTATGCACCGGGGCTTGCCTGGGTAAAATATAATCAGAAGTTAGCTTTCCATTATGGCGACATGATCTCCAAAAGCACCATTCCTCCAGCAACTCCCGACGACTCCGTGATCCACCGACGTCCCTATTATGATATACAATGTAATGCCATGCAAAGATATAATTAATTGACTGCAATCGTGACTCATATAAATACGCTTTACGCCGCTCACGTTAACAAGCTAGATCTAACGACGATCGTACTTAGGCTACATATCCGTGTTGTCGAACAAGGCATTATTTCTCAACAATTCTTTTAGTTATATAAACCAACGGTGTTTCTCTATTCGCAATAGGACATTATTATTTATCTAGCAACTAATTATTCTAGAGCTACAAAATTATGGTGAGCAGCTAATATAGCTAGGAACCTACTGTAAAGATTTCAGATCTAATACTATTACCAATTTGTCACGAAAGTTCCTACAAGTTTATATTTTGCAATATTAAATATCTTAGATTAATTATATGGCTTCCAAAATTATCATCGAATTATGTGAACAAAATATACTAATAGGTAGGTCCTAATTTTAGGAACTCAACCAAACTGGTTTCATCATTTTTGGATTCTTATACCATTTTATTTTGATGTTAAAATTTTATTCCCGAGACTCAATTAGCAATCGCTTTATAATACTAAAGAGCCAGCGGCCACACATCTGGCCCAAAGATCAAGGCGGCCCAGGCGGGCATGGCCTGCGCGGCCCAGGCGAAGGCGCATGGCCCCGCGAAAGGCAGGCCGCTGCCCCGCTAACCGGCCCACGTGGAAGCAGCTTAGCACGGCCCAGCATGGCGCGCAGGCGGCCCAGGCAAGCCGGGAGCACACCGGCCCAGGCGAGGCAAGCGGCCCAGGCGCGCCGCGTTTTAGTAGAAAACCCCTTCTACGTTTGTCTAATCGCCCAAACCCGATTTGCACTATTCAAATGAGTCGAGTATTTCGCACCGACAACCTTGTATAAAATTTCGCTTGGAGTTATAACCTTCCTTCATCTTCCAAAGCAGAGGAACAGGGGAGGTCCGGTCGGTGGTGACCGAGTACGGGCGGCTACGGCGAACGTCGCGAAGATGAGGGGGAACAGCGCTGCGGCACGGCACCGGCACGGCGCGGCCACAACGGCGCTACAGGGCGCGGGTCCGGACGGGACGACGCCGCAGAGGTGGAGACGGTGGAACGGCGTGCTCGTGCGCTGAAGAGGCAGCGGGGCACTACGCCTGGCCATGGCGGTGGACCGAGGCGGAGGGGAAAGAGAGGGGACACCGGCGCGGGACGCGTGGGTGCTCGCGAAGGACGATAGGCGATGGGGCGGGTCGTGAGGCGGAGCTAGGCGCAGCCATGGTGGTTGCGGGCATGTAGAGGAGCAGGAGGGGCCACAGCGGCTCAGGCGCGCTGCGCGCACAGAGGCAGCGATTCGCGGGACGATGGCGGAGTAGAGCCACGTGCAAATGCTGTACGGCCACGGTCAGAGCAGCAGGCCCCAACGCGGACCCAAGGAGCGCGGGCGCGCTCGCTCGCGGGGACGGGCCAGCGTTGGCGGAACGCTGTGGCTCGGCAGAAGAGCGCCCGGAGCAGCGGGTGCGCTCGCTCCCAGGGACGGCCAACACCGGCAGAGGGCACAACACCGGCCATGGGCAGCAGGCGGGCTACGCGGATGACGGCACGGTGCGGACGCTGGGAGGAGAGGCGGCTGACCGCCTAACCACAGCGGCATGGGACGAGCAGCGCGGAGAAGGAGAGGAGGGCGAGGAGGTGTGCGGACTGGCGGGGCTCGTCGTGGCTACTCTCGGTGGTGCGGTATGGCTGCGATGGTGGAAACGCGGACACGACTGCGCTCGGTGGCTCGGCGAGGACAGGGGCACGGGAACTCGTCGTGGGGAGGAAAAGGAGGAGCAGTAGGCGGGCGCGGGACCGAGGGGCGCCCGGGTGAGCGGGCGACGGCGGCGCTGTGAGGAGGAAGAGGAGGGGCGCCGGTGCTTCATGGCCCAGGCGCGTGGCCGATGGCACGCATGCGCACACGAGCGGGGAAAATAGAGGGGCGGCGCTGAGAGCGGTAGGCCTAGCGCGGCAGAGGAAAAAGGAAGTGAGGAGCGGCGCAGGCGTTGCAGTGGTGCGGCGCGCCAGGGAAAAGGATGGGGGGAGGGAGACAATGGTGGGTCACGGAGTGGGGCAACCCTGATGCGCTCCGTACTCAAGTTAGAGTGAGGAAAACGGAGGTGACAGGATTTTTGCGGCATGGAGGCATGTGGACAGCCGAGGTAGAGGGATCCGGTACGGATGCAAGAGCAAGGACGGTGTGCGCTGGCTGAGCAGGGAGCAGGACCACGTGTGGCCTGGCTTTCTCAACTAAAACAAGGGTAGGAGACAGCAGCAGCCTGCATAACGTGGCCGGAAACGCGCAGACGTGAAGGGACAGGAAAATTTTAGATAATTTGCTGAAGCTAGAGGTCTACGCTACCAGGATGTGGTGCATGAATTCAAATGTCTGTACGCACATGGCTACCTCTGCCAAGCACATCTCGATTTTCTAAAACAATGGAAAGCTACAAGGATAAAACAAATCTCACAATTTTATATGTTCCTGTCGACCGGCTTCTCAAAGTGCGAGGAGCCAAGGAGGATTAGAAAAATATAATACGTGCTGTGTGTGTGACATCTGGCCGCATATGCTTTTGATCCAAGCTCTCCGATACCACTCCAATAGAACGCGCTATATATATATATATATATATATATCGTTCTATTTATTAATAGATTTTATTTTATTTATAAAAGTTGTTTTTCATGCTTAAGCTAGCAGGGCAAATCGTCCGCTAGCATCGTCGTTCGACATTCCTAAATATTTTTACGCACTAAAATTTAACCTAGACGTTTATTTGAATCTGCGAAACTACGTCACACAGGATTCGCGTATCGCGTCGAATACGTTTTAAATCAAAAATCCGAGAAACTCATTTCGAAAACTTTACTGAGGCCTAAATCACGGCGCTAAAAAGAATTGTAACACCGGGGTGTTACAACCAACTCCCCTAAAAGAGAATCTCGTCCCGAGATTCGAAGCAAGAACCAGAAGGGGAAACGCGATTACATTTCATAGATCAGAGATTACATGACTTCGAATACTACACCACACGGGGATCTAGGGATACATGATTAAGAGCAACTTGGTACAATCGAGACTTAATCCAGAAGTCGAGATAGACGAGGACAATGGAGAAACAATAAGATAATGATTATCCAAAACATGGCGTAGCACCAACAGATCCAGAAACAGTCGACGGAGAAGTAAAACATCGTGAATTCTAAGGCCAACTAACCAAGGGAACTTGAACTTCTTCGACGAACCAGATCCTTTCTTCTCCTCAGATCACACCATCACCTCAGACAGACGAACCTAGCTTCACAACGTCGACTGGATTTCGTAGCTCTGCTCCGAATACGGGGGAATGGGGATGAAGAAGAAGAGCAAGGACCAAGGGTATTTATAGAGGCAAACGGAGAGGGAAAAGCAACACATCGACGGCGGATGCGGCGGGGCTGGAATACACAGACGGTGCATGCTGCGGAGATAAGATCGAAAAACATGATGCGCTTCTTGTGCGAGCGGTGGAGGGGGAAATAAAGGAGAGTAGAGGGGGTCCGCTCGACGAGGCAGGCGTGCGGGCGACCATGTTCACAAAAGAAGAAAAGAGGGAGAGGAAGGGGGGGTCCAGTACGAGGGACAAGGCATGAGAGTCGAGAGCCGACCGGATGCTGGGGAAAAGGAGCAACGCACAATGCACAAAGACGGCGAGCACTGCATGATGCCGCGGCCACGCGAAAACGGGACGATAATGGACCCGACACCGACGGCGTTCGCAGGGCACGCAGCGAAATAACCCAACATGCGTAGCGGTCAACTAAGCACAGGGCTTTGGGCAAGACGTCCACTTAGACTTTTACGACTATCCACGGCTAACCTTCCGTTACTACTCTTCTTTTGCTTTCCTTCCTTAACCACATCCGTCTTTTCTGTAAACCCAGATCATGTCATATTTTCTTTCTCTAAACCATCTCCTCTTGGTTACTAGAGAGAACACCTCTGCATCAACCCGTTGTGGATTTCCCGTTTGAACACCTGAACATTTCTAAGGAGAAAATTTTTTAAAACAAAACGGTACGGCGGTGTAACTTGGTAAAGGTACTTGGTTAACAACCTCGATACCAGCGCGTGCCGAGCAGCGTCACATGTGGCAGCTGTTCCACAGGGAGCCCTCGGTTTCGTCGCGGCACCATAAGCTTTTAACCAGGCAACTATTACCAACTTACACGCCATGAAGGCGGTGGGGTCATAGACCACAGAGTAAGGGGTATCGCAAGGGAAAAATTCAACAACAAAGGTTTCCCTCCACAACAAGGGACAAGGAATTTAAATCCAACAACAGATTTGTTTTAAAAAGATTCAAGTGTTCTGTTGGGACATCCACAATTAGTCGATACAATGTCCAATAACACCCAATCATGGCTGATCTGCTGGTATCTGAATGGCAACTTCTCTTGTAACCCACTTAATATTACCCTAGAAAACTTACGCACATCTAACGAACTTAAGGTAGATAAACGCAATAAGCACAGCAACATAACAAAATGCATGTTCCAACGATCTGATATGGGTACATCATACAGGCATTCAGGCTCCCGTTCACGACACAGCATTCACCTACGGTCGAATGGGCTCAACAACTACGGACAACAACAACGACAAGAGTACAATACCGAAGGGGGGGGACAGCGACAACAAGCACTACTACTATGGCACAACGTCCCAAGGCAACTAGTCTATATCCTCGCGGGGCAACGGCTGAGCGAGAGAAATCAAGGGTTCTTGTGACACCTCCGAGGGTGGAGGTGCTGGCGGTGTAGCAACACCGGTTCTTCTTCTCTCGGGCGGGTGGATAGGGATCCCTTCCAAGATCGGGGCATCCCGCCTTTCAGCAGCCAGCGTCCTCCGCTCGGCCCTAGTGACAAGATAGGCCACCCGCAGCTGATGAACATGTCAATCTTCGGCTTCCTTCAGGGCTTCCGACATGGCAGTCTCCCGGCTCTCCACAGCTGCAGCACTGGCATGTGCTTCGGCGAGCTGCACCTGGAGCATCCGGTTGAAGATCTCAGCTTCCTCGGCGCGCCGAAGGCACGCCCTTAGCTCCAAGGCTTGACGGTCGTACTGCTCATCTAGAGCGAGCAGGTACGTGGTCAAGTGCACCATAGTGGGACTGTCCTCTTGCACATCTCGTCCTTGCAAAGCCTCCATGTGGGCCCTCCATGCCCACCGATTCTTGTCCAAAGGAGGAAAGAACCGCATGGGGGTACGGGCAATGGGTTCTTCATAGATCTGGCAGAGGTACCGCAAGGCTTTGCAGGCCACAACTTGGTAGGTGTCGACGAAGTGAAACCTGGTTGCGGTCACACTCCAGGCTTCAGTGAGGTCGGGGAACTCTTCACTCTTCCCGATGTAGACGGTAACCTCACACCGCTCGGTGCCATGCTCCTCATACTCACGGCCCTCATACTCGGGGCGATCATTGACTCTGAGCTTTTGCAGGGTGGCATGCAAGATTCTGGGAAAACCCTCAACGTTCATGCAATAGGTACTAACCCAGGCTCCTGCCATCTTTGGCGGTGGTTGCAAGGAAGGCTGAGCGAAAAGCTGGCTCAAAGGAAAAGCTAAGCGAGCTAAAGTGCGCCGAGTGGTGGTACCAATGGCTAAGCCAGGCTCTACTTATAAAGGTGGAGCATCAGTGGTCCTAGCGTGGTTCACTAGGGTTCCTGCGTGGGGTCACTACGACGAATCGACCAATTTCCGCGCGTTTGAGGCGAGCGACGTGCGATGCCATTACTGACTAGTACGACTGCAGGGCAAGGGTCCGACAAGAGCGCAGAAAGGGGTATGGGGAGACGTGGGTCACGACCGGCGTGAACCATGGGCGAACGCGAAACACGAAGCCACAGTGCAGACCTAACTCTAGAACAGGAACAAGTCATTTGTGCACAATACGACACGCGTGACACCTATAGATGGTGTATCTACTAGCAATACGAGCGCTACAATGCACAAACAAAATAGGCATGAATGCACGTCCTATACGTCCTTCCATTGTTGCCAACATATAGGGCAACCATTCTCAGATTTTTGGCACATCGTTCTCTCCCTGTAACTAGTCGATACTATCGAACTATGCTCGAGTCAGTGTACCTGCAGAAAACTTGATCAATCCTATCTAAGTCAGCAGAGTGCCATCTATCCTGGATACATAACCATAGTAATAGGGCTACTTATATAACTTCGCATATAAATGTCCTAACTTTTTGCAACAATGGGTTGTCAAATTTTTGTTTAGAAAAGGTTTTCGGTGGATAGGAACAGACAGAGAGAGGGAGCGCTGACGTCACGTGGGGTCCGCTTGTCATACTCAGTGAAGAAGCACAAACACATCAATGGTGGAGACGACTCCATGTGGCCAACGATCGGACTATGCATACGTCTACGCCAACGATCCATGTGTGCATGGGAGCAGAACGGATGGTGCGGCTCCCATGGTGCACTCGGTGTGGCTATGATCCATGTGGCCCGGTGTGTGGCAACAAGAGGTGCGGCCACTGACTCTTGCCATGTGTTGGTGGTTCCTTGAAACAAGGGGCGCAGCCGGCGGTTTTCTCAAACCGTCCACGAGAAACGGTGGGCGCAGACGTTGGGCTCTAGGCGCACAGCAGAAGAGGCAGGGGGTGGTGGGACCGGGACAGGGCGTTGTGTTGGTTTGGTTTTTGAGGCGGACGCCTTATAAATCTCTGCCTCCGTAAATGGAATTATGGATGCGGATGCCTTAAGACGGCAACCACCAAAAATAGATCATTTTTGGAGGCGGGCACTTTCCAACCGTCTCCGTAAAAAATGACTGCCTCCGAAAATTGATTTTGTGAGGCGGTTGTCGGTGTTTCGAGTAAACACCAACTAGTAAATTTGTATTATTACGCGTTGGACCCGGATGGTGTGCTAAAAGACACAAGGTTTATACTAGTTCGGGCAGAACGTCTCTACATCCAGTCTACAGCTGCTGCTCATGTTATTAGCACTGAAAGGTTCGTAGTAGGGGTTACAAACGGACGAGAGAGGGACAGGTCCCAAGTCTCTGATGGAAATGTTAAAAGGATGCTAAGAGCTTGGTTGCTGCTCAGTTGTGTGTTATGTGATGCGTGGTATGTTCTCTTGATCCCTCTCTTTAGTGGGGTGCCCTGCCTTCCCTTTTATAGACCAAGGGGAAGCAGGGATTACAGATGGGACAAAGAAGAACCAGAGGCCAAGAAGGTCCTTCGAAGGTGTCGGGTCCTCCTTTTCCTTTGAGCCAGTTCTACTGACAGGGCAGACGGTGCCAGGGATAGCTCCATGTTGGGCGTCTGTCCGTTGATGATGCCACGCTCTGGCTTAATGAGCAAGTGGTCACGTCCCATCCCACCCCGGCGGGCGGCGCAATGGACCGGGGTGTTGATCCACAACCCTACGGGGGGGCGGATGGCGTAGTGACTGCACGTCTGTCACTGTAGAGGGCACGAGTCTCCTCATAGACCGTAGTGGTTGTCATATGCTTTTGCCAGGATTCGTGCTCGAGGGCAGATGTCGACGCCCATAACACTGTAAGACAAATGTCGACACCCACAACACTGTTCGAGTTCTTACATGCCTGGAAGGGCTTAAAGCTCCCATCTTGTCATATCTTGACGTTACTTTCCTGCAGGCGTACAGGGTATGGTCCTTGGTATTGCGGTTGACTTGAGTGCCCCGCCTTTCCTGTGCGCGTAGTTATGAAGGAGCAGCGTACAGACATCGGGCGAGACGGAACCAGCCCCTGGACGTCGGGCGAGGCGGAGTCTGTCCCCGGACGTCAGGCGAGGCGGACATAGCCCTCGGACATCAGGCGAGGCAGAGCCTGCCCCCGGACGTCGAGCGAGGCGGAGTCTGCCATCAGATGTCGAATGAGGTAGAGCCATCCCTCGAACATCGGGCGAGGCAGGGCCAGCCCCCAGGAGTCGGGCGAGGCAGAGTCTGCCCTCGGACGTCGGGCGAGGCGGAGCCAACCCTCAAACATCGAGCGAAGCAGAGCTAACCCTTGGACATCGGGTAAGGCGGAGCCTGCCCCCGAACGTCGGGTGAGGCAGAGCCAGCCCCCAGACGTCGGGCGACGCAGAGCCAATCCCCGGACATCGGGCGAGGCGCTCAGACGCCAAGCGAGGCAGAGCCATCCCTTGGACATTAGGCGAGGCGGAGTCTGCCCTCAACATCGGGCGAGGTGGAGTCTGACCTCAGACGTTGGGTGAGGTGGAGCCATCCCTCGAACGTCGGGCGAGGCGGAGCCAGCCCCCGAGGGTCGGGCGAGGCGGAGCCAGCCCTCAGGGGTCGGGTGAGGCGGAGCCAACCTTTGGAGGTTGGACAAGATGGAGTTAACCCTCGGTCGTTTGGCCAAGAGGTGTAGTCATGCTCTTGTCTGTTCAGAAGCATCAACGTTTGATGGTTATTAGCTGTGGTAGAACCGCCTAATCTAATGCCTCACAGGAGTGCTTGTCTTCCATTAGACACTAAGCACTCAAGGGAGAACACTAAATTACTCGGTTCCGTCGGACACCCCAGGGGAGAACCCGAAAATCCACATTTTTGCCATCAGGATCACAAATGAGAGAATAAAGCTTACATCACTCGTAACCATTTCTTACATCACTTTTAATACAACATTAGAGTATAATATTTATTAATTTAATAACGGAATGAAATCATGTTATCAGAGTTATAAACAAGTTAATATACAGCGGAATATAAACATGTGATCAGAATTACAGCGAAAATAAATATCTAATCATGGCATGATGAAGTATGGATAATAAACTACAACAGGTTATGAACTTTCATTTATAAAAACATTTGGTGAGAGTTATAAATAAAAACTATATCGCAGCGTAAAGGAAATCCTCTCTGAGCCCACCAGGAGGAATCCACACACCAAGGTCAGCTCAAGCGTCCACCTGTCACCTACAACAGGGGGAAATAAAACCCTGAGTACTCAATTGTACTCAGCAAGACTTACCCGACAGGAGAAAAGAAAAGACTCCAAGGATATGCAAGGCCATCTGGCTTGTGGGTTTATTGCATTTGCAGGAAGCATTACTAAGCGTGCGTCCTTATGTTCGATTTTTATTAATAGCCGCATTGGTTCATTAACTAACCATTCTATGTAAGCACATGTGCTACTTTCAAGCAGGTGGTAAGCAATCAGATTTCTTTTGTCCATCTTCCATCTTTCAGTTCTTACTACGATGCTAAACCGTAGACAAGCCGTACCGGATAGCCCGGCGATTCGTGAATCAATGCCCCTAGCTGGGTACCCCAAAAACACACGCCCCACTTGTACCCCAGGCACAAGCAGGACCGACCCATCACTCTCCTATCCCGGGTGTCCAGGTCCCCGTCCAAACTGGGACTCCAAGCCCCCGTCCCTGAGTCCCGGACTCAGTGCGGTGCAAGGACCTCCTCCACCAAAAACAAACCCTAACAGTCGGTCCAGAAAGAGCCGGATCCATGACAAGAGAGCAACAAGTCTTCCAAGCGCCCATACACAAGTATGTGCTCGGGATAAAAAGTCTGTGACCTGCCTAGAGTCATATGCAACGATCGGTCCTTAACCGACCAGACAGAGAAAAATGGTGTAACCAAGCTATGACCCGCCTCCGCGGCGACACAACTTCTTACACCCACCAATACCTAAACCACATCCCTGCCCGGTCACCATTTTCCTTTCCACCATTTTATATATTCTAGGTGATAATCATAAAGTAACATATTTCCTATATCTCACGAGTGACAGGCAATCACTCGACTTCTATCGGAGTCCTATAGCATAGCAATCTACACGATCCTGTCATACTAGTAAGACTCATAGGATAAAGATATATATATGCAAGTGGGTTTCATTCAACTCCTTAAAACTTAATGCACAAATATAATTTAAACTGCAGAAAAGTAGGGGTTATGCACCGGGGCTTGCCTGGGTAAAATATAATCAGAAGTTAGCTTTCCATTATGGCGACATGATCTCCAAAAGCACCATTCCTCCAGCAACTCCCGACGACTCCGTGATCCACCGACGTCCCTATTATGATATACAATGTAATGCCATGCAAAGATATAATTAATTGACTGCAATCGTGACTCATATAAATACGCTTTACGCCGCTCACGTTAACAAGCTAGATCTAACGACGATCGTACTTAGGCTACATATCCGTGTTGTCGAACAAGGCATTATTTCTCAACAATTCTTTTAGTTATATAAACCAACGGTGTTTCTCTATTCGCAATAGGACATTATTATTTATCTAGCAACTAATTATTCTAGAGCTACAAAATTATGGTGAGCAGCTAATATAGCTAGGAACCTACTGTAAAGATTTCAGATCTAATACTATTACCAATTTGTCACGAAAGTTCCTACAAGTTTATATTTTGCAATATTAAATATCTTAGATTAATTATATGGCTTCCAAAATTATCATCGAATTATGTGAACAAAATATACTAATAGGTAGGTCCTAATTTTAGGAACTCAACCAAACTGGTTTCATCATTTTTGGATTCTTATACCATTTTATTTTGATGTTAAAATTTTATTCCCGAGACTCAATTAGCAATCGCTTTATAATACTAAAGAGCCAGCGGCCACACATCTGGCCCAAAGATCAAGGCGGCCCAGGCGGGCATGGCCTGCGCGGCCCAGGCGAAGGCGCATGGCCCCGCGAAAGGCAGGCCGCTGCCCCGCTAACCGGCCCACGTGGAAGCAGCTTAGCACGGCCCAGCATGGCGCGCAGGCGGCCCAGGCAAGCCGGGAGCACACCGGCCCAGGCGAGGCAAGCGGCCCAGGCGCGCCGCGTTTTAGTAGAAAACCCCTTCTACGTTTGTCTAATCGCCCAAACCCGATTTGCACTATTCAAATGAGTCGAGTATTTCGCACCGACAACCTTGTATAAAATTTCGCTTGGAGTTATAACCTTCCTTCATCTTCCAAAGCAGAGGAACAGGGGAGGTCCGGTCGGTGGTGACCGAGTACGGGCGGCTACGGCGAACGTCGCGAAGATGAGGGGGAACAGCGCTGCGGCACGGCACCGGCACGGCGCGGCCACAACGGCGCTACAGGGCGCGGGTCCGGACGGGACGACGCCGCAGAGGTGGAGACGGTGGAACGGCGTGCTCGTGCGCTGAAGAGGCAGCGGGGCACTACGCCTGGCCATGGCGGTGGACCGAGGCGGAGGGGAAAGAGAGGGGACACCGGCGCGGGACGCGTGGGTGCTCGCGAAGGACGATAGGCGATGGGGCGGGTCGTGAGGCGGAGCTAGGCGCAGCCATGGTGGTTGCGGGCATGTAGAGGAGCAGGAGGGGCCACAGCGGCTCAGGCGCGCTGCGCGCACAGAGGCAGCGATTCGCGGGACGATGGCGGAGTAGAGCCACGTGCAAATGCTGTACGGCCACGGTCAGAGCAGCAGGCCCCAACGCGGACCCAAGGAGCGCGGGCGCGCTCGCTCGCGGGGACGGGCCAGCGTTGGCGGAACGCTGTGGCTCGGCAGAAGAGCGCCCGGAGCAGCGGGTGCGCTCGCTCCCAGGGACGGCCAACACCGGCAGAGGGCACAACACCGGCCATGGGCAGCAGGCGGGCTACGCGGATGACGGCACGGTGCGGACGCTGGGAGGAGAGGCGGCTGACCGCCTAACCACAGCGGCATGGGACGAGCAGCGCGGAGAAGGAGAGGAGGGCGAGGAGGTGTGCGGACTGGCGGGGCTCGTCGTGGCTACTCTCGGTGGTGCGGTATGGCTGCGATGGTGGAAACGCGGACACGACTGCGCTCGGTGGCTCGGCGAGGACAGGGGCACGGGAACTCGTCGTGGGGAGGAAAAGGAGGAGCAGTAGGCGGGCGCGGGACCGAGGGGCGCCCGGGTGAGCGGGCGACGGCGGCGCTGTGAGGAGGAAGAGGAGGGGCGCCGGTGCTTCATGGCCCAGGCGCGTGGCCGATGGCACGCATGCGCACACGAGCGGGGAAAATAGAGGGGCGGCGCTGAGAGCGGTAGGCCTAGCGCGGCAGAGGAAAAAGGAAGTGAGGAGCGGCGCAGGCGTTGCAGTGGTGCGGCGCGCCAGGGAAAAGGATGGGGGGAGGGAGACAATGGTGGGTCACGGAGTGGGGCAACCCTGATGCGCTCCGTACTCAAGTTAGAGTGAGGAAAACGGAGGTGACAGGATTTTTGCGGCATGGAGGCATGTGGACAGCCGAGGTAGAGGGATCCGGTACGGATGCAAGAGCAAGGACGGTGTGCGCTGGCTGAGCAGGGAGCAGGACCACGTGTGGCCTGGCTTTCTCAACTAAAACAAGGGTAGGAGACAGCAGCAGCCTGCATAACGTGGCCGGAAACGCGCAGACGTGAAGGGACAGGAAAATTTTAGATAATTTGCTGAAGCTAGAGGTCTACGCTACCAGGATGTGGTGCATGAATTCAAATGTCTGTACGCACATGGCTACCTCTGCCAAGCACATCTCGATTTTCTAAAACAATGGAAAGCTACAAGGATAAAACAAATCTCACAATTTTATATGTTCCTGTCGACCGGCTTCTCAAAGTGCGAGGAGCCAAGGAGGATTAGAAAAATATAATACGTGCTGTGTGTGTGACATCTGGCCGCATATGCTTTTGATCCAAGCTCTCCGATACCACTCCAATAGAACGCGCTATATATATATATATATATATATATCGTTCTATTTATTAATAGATTTTATTTTATTTATAAAAGTTGTTTTTCATGCTTAAGCTAGCAGGGCAAATCGTCCGCTAGCATCGTCGTTCGACATTCCTAAATATTTTTACGCACTAAAATTTAACCTAGACGTTTATTTGAATCTGCGAAACTACGTCACACAGGATTCGCGTATCGCGTCGAATACGTTTTAAATCAAAAATCCGAGAAACTCATTTCGAAAACTTTACTGAGGCCTAAATCACGGCGCTAAAAAGAATTGTAACACCGGGGTGTTACAACCAACTCCCCTAAAAGAGAATCTCGTCCCGAGATTCGAAGCAAGAACCAGAAGGGGAAACGCGATTACATTTCATAGATCAGAGATTACATGACTTCGAATACTACACCACACGGGGATCTAGGGATACATGATTAAGAGCAACTTGGTACAATCGAGACTTAATCCAGAAGTCGAGATAGACGAGGACAATGGAGAAACAATAAGATAATGATTATCCAAAACATGGCGTAGCACCAACAGATCCAGAAACAGTCGACGGAGAAGTAAAACATCGTGAATTCTAAGGCCAACTAACCAAGGGAACTTGAACTTCTTCGACGAACCAGATCCTTTCTTCTCCTCAGATCACACCATCACCTCAGACAGACGAACCTAGCTTCACAACGTCGACTGGATTTCGTAGCTCTGCTCCGAATACGGGGGAATGGGGATGAAGAAGAAGAGCAAGGACCAAGGGTATTTATAGAGGCAAACGGAGAGGGAAAAGCAACACATCGACGGCGGATGCGGCGGGGCTGGAATACACAGACGGTGCATGCTGCGGAGATAAGATCGAAAAACATGATGCGCTTCTTGTGCGAGCGGTGGAGGGGGAAATAAAGGAGAGTAGAGGGGGTCCGCTCGACGAGGCAGGCGTGCGGGCGACCATGTTCACAAAAGAAGAAAAGAGGGAGAGGAAGGGGGGGTCCAGTACGAGGGACAAGGCATGAGAGTCGAGAGCCGACCGGATGCTGGGGAAAAGGAGCAACGCACAATGCACAAAGACGGCGAGCACTGCATGATGCCGCGGCCACGCGAAAACGGGACGATAATGGACCCGACACCGACGGCGTTCGCAGGGCACGCAGCGAAATAACCCAACATGCGTAGCGGTCAACTAAGCACAGGGCTTTGGGCAAGACGTCCACTTAGACTTTTACGACTATCCACGGCTAACCTTCCGTTACTACTCTTCTTTTGCTTTCCTTCCTTAACCACATCCGTCTTTTCTGTAAACCCAGATCATGTCATATTTTCTTTCTCTAAACCATCTCCTCTTGGTTACTAGAGAGAACACCTCTGCATCAACCCGTTGTGGATTTCCCGTTTGAACACCTGAACATTTCTAAGGAGAAAATTTTTTAAAACAAAACGGTACGGCGGTGTAACTTGGTAAAGGTACTTGGTTAACAACCTCGATACCAGCGCGTGCCGAGCAGCGTCACATGTGGCAGCTGTTCCACAGGGAGCCCTCGGTTTCGTCGCGGCACCATAAGCTTTTAACCAGGCAACTATTACCAACTTACACGCCATGAAGGCGGTGGGGTCATAGACCACAGAGTAAGGGGTATCGCAAGGGAAAAATTCAACAACAAAGGTTTCCCTCCACAACAAGGGACAAGGAATTTAAATCCAACAACAGATTTGTTTTAAAAAGATTCAAGTGTTCTGTTGGGACATCCACAATTAGTCGATACAATGTCCAATAACACCCAATCATGGCTGATCTGCTGGTATCTGAATGGCAACTTCTCTTGTAACCCACTTAATATTACCCTAGAAAACTTACGCACATCTAACGAACTTAAGGTAGATAAACGCAATAAGCACAGCAACATAACAAAATGCATGTTCCAACGATCTGATATGGGTACATCATACAGGCATTCAGGCTCCCGTTCACGACACAGCATTCACCTACGGTCGAATGGGCTCAACAACTACGGACAACAACAACGACAAGAGTACAATACCGAAGGGGGGGGACAGCGACAACAAGCACTACTACTATGGCACAACGTCCCAAGGCAACTAGTCTATATCCTCGCGGGGCAACGGCTGAGCGAGAGAAATCAAGGGTTCTTGTGACACCTCCGAGGGTGGAGGTGCTGGCGGTGTAGCAACACCGGTTCTTCTTCTCTCGGGCGGGTGGATAGGGATCCCTTCCAAGATCGGGGCATCCCGCCTTTCAGCAGCCAGCGTCCTCCGCTCGGCCCTAGTGACAAGATAGGCCACCCGCAGCTGATGAACATGTCAATCTTCGGCTTCCTTCAGGGCTTCCGACATGGCAGTCTCCCGGCTCTCCACAGCTGCAGCACTGGCATGTGCTTCGGCGAGCTGCACCTGGAGCATCCGGTTGAAGATCTCAGCTTCCTCGGCGCGCCGAAGGCACGCCCTTAGCTCCAAGGCTTGACGGTCGTACTGCTCATCTAGAGCGAGCAGGTACGTGGTCAAGTGCACCATAGTGGGACTGTCCTCTTGCACATCTCGTCCTTGCAAAGCCTCCATGTGGGCCCTCCATGCCCACCGATTCTTGTCCAAAGGAGGAAAGAACCGCATGGGGGTACGGGCAATGGGTTCTTCATAGATCTGGCAGAGGTACCGCAAGGCTTTGCAGGCCACAACTTGGTAGGTGTCGACGAAGTGAAACCTGGTTGCGGTCACACTCCAGGCTTCAGTGAGGTCGGGGAACTCTTCACTCTTCCCGATGTAGACGGTAACCTCACACCGCTCGGTGCCATGCTCCTCATACTCACGGCCCTCATACTCGGGGCGATCATTGACTCTGAGCTTTTGCAGGGTGGCATGCAAGATTCTGGGAAAACCCTCAACGTTCATGCAATAGGTACTAACCCAGGCTCCTGCCATCTTTGGCGGTGGTTGCAAGGAAGGCTGAGCGAAAAGCTGGCTCAAAGGAAAAGCTAAGCGAGCTAAAGTGCGCCGAGTGGTGGTACCAATGGCTAAGCCAGGCTCTACTTATAAAGGTGGAGCATCAGTGGTCCTAGCGTGGTTCACTAGGGTTCCTGCGTGGGGTCACTACGACGAATCGACCAATTTCCGCGCGTTTGAGGCGAGCGACGTGCGATGCCATTACTGACTAGTACGACTGCAGGGCAAGGGTCCGACAAGAGCGCAGAAAGGGGTATGGGGAGACGTGGGTCACGACCGGCGTGAACCATGGGCGAACGCGAAACACGAAGCCACAGTGCAGACCTAACTCTAGAACAGGAACAAGTCATTTGTGCACAATACGACACGCGTGACACCTATAGATGGTGTATCTACTAGCAATACGAGCGCTACAATGCACAAACAAAATAGGCATGAATGCACGTCCTATACGTCCTTCCATTGTTGCCAACATATAGGGCAACCATTCTCAGATTTTTGGCACATCGTTCTCTCCCTGTAACTAGTCGATACTATCGAACTATGCTCGAGTCAGTGTACCTGCAGAAAACTTGATCAATCCTATCTAAGTCAGCAGAGTGCCATCTATCCTGGATACATAACCATAGTAATAGGGCTACTTATATAACTTCGCATATAAATGTCCTAACTTTTTGCAACAATGGGTTGTCAAATTTTTGTTTAGAAAAGGTTTTCGAAGCTTTATTTCCTCATTTATGCTCTGATACCACCTGTGGCAGAACCGCCTAATCTAATGCTTCATAGGAGTGCTTGTCTTCCATTAGACACTAAGCACTCAAGGGAGAACACTAAATTACTCGGTTCCGTCGGACACACCCCAGGGAAGAACCCGAAAATCCATGTTTTTGCCATCAGGATCACAAATGAGAGAATAAAGCTTACATCACTCGTAACCATTTCTTACATCACTTTTAATACAACATTAGAGTATAATATTTATTAATTTAATAACGGAATGAAATCATGTTATCAGAGTTATAAACAAGTTAATATACAGCGGAATATAAACATGTGATCAGAATTACAGCGAAAATAAATATCTAATCATGGCATGATGAAGTATGGATAATAAACTACAACAGGTTATGAACTTTCATTTAGAAAAACATTTGGTGAGAGTTATAAATAAAAACTACATCGCAGCGTAAAGGAAATCCTCTCTGAGCCCACCAGGAGGAATCCACACACCAAGGTCAGCTCAAGCGTCCACCTGTCACCTACAATAGGGGGAAATAAAACCCTGAGTACTCAATTGTACTCAGCAAGACTTACCCGGCAGGAGAAAAGAAAAGACTCCAAGGATATGCAAGGCTATTTGGCTTGTGGGTTTATTGCATTTACAGGAAGCATTACTAAGCGTGCGTCCTTATGTTCGATTTTTATTAATAGCCGCATTGGTTTATTAACTAACCATTCTATGTAAGCACCTGTGCTACTTTCAAGCAGGTGGTAAGCAATTAGATTTCTTTTGTCCATCTTCCATCTTTCAGTTCTTACTACGATGCTAAACCGTAGACAAGCCGTACTGGATAGCCCGGCGATTCGCGAATCAATGCCCCCAGCTAGGTACCCCGAAAACACATGCCCCGCTTGTACCCCAGGCACAAGCAGGACCGACCCATCACTCTCCTGTCCCAGGTGTCCAGGTCCCCGTCCAAACTGGGACTCCAAGCCCCCGTCCCTGAGGCCCGGACTCAGTGCGGTGCAAGGACCTCCTCCACCAAAAACAAACCCTAACAGTCGGTCCAGAAAGAGCCGGATCCGCGACAAGAGAGCAACAAGTCTTCCAAGCGCCCATACACAAGTATGTGATCGGGATAAAAAGTCTATGACCTGCCTAGAGTCATATGCAACGATCGGTCCTTAACCGACCAGACAGGGAAAAATGGTGTAACCAAGCTATGACCCGCCTCCGCGGCGACACAACTTCTTACACCCACCAATACCTAAACCACATCCCTGCCCGGTCACCATTTTCCTTTCCACCATTTTATATATTCCAGGTGATAATCATAAAGTAACATATTTCCTATA
Source organism: Miscanthus floridulus (assembly GCF_019320115.1). Taxonomy (NCBI): domain Eukaryota; kingdom Viridiplantae; phylum Streptophyta; class Magnoliopsida; order Poales; family Poaceae; genus Miscanthus; species Miscanthus floridulus. The sequence goes on from NC_089598.1 coordinate 6,407,363, forward strand.
TCTCGCGAGTGACAGGCAATCACTCGACTTCTACCGGAGTCCTGTAGCATAGCAATCTACACGATCCTGTCATACTAGTAAGACTCATAGGATAAAGATATATATATGCAAGTGGGTTTCATTCAACTCCTTAAAACTTAATGCACAAATATAATTTAAACTGCAGAAAAGTAGGGGTTATGCACCGGGGCTTGCCTGGGTAAAATATAATCAGAAGTTAGCTTTCCATTATGGCGACATGATCTCCAAAAGCACCATTCCTCCAGCAACTCCCGACGACTCCGTGATCCACCGACGTCCCTATTATGATATGCAATGTAATGCCATGCAAAGATATAATTAATTGACTGCAATCGTGACTCATATAAATACGCTTTACGCCGCTCACGTTAACAAGCTAGATCTAACGACAATCGTACTTAGGCTACATATCCGTGTTGTCGAACAAGGCATTATTTCTCAACAATTCTTTTAGTTATATAAACCAACGGTGTTTCTCTATTCGCAATAGGACATTATTATTTATCTAGCAACTAATTATTCTAGAGCTACAAAATTATGGTGAGCAGCTAATATAGCTAGGAACCTACTGTAAAGATTTCAGATCTAATACTATTACCAATTTGTCACGAAAGTTCCTACAAGTTTATATTTTGCAATATTAAATATCTTAGATTAATTATATGGCTTCCAAAATTATCATCGAATTATGTGAACAAAATATACTAATAGGTAGGTCCTAATTTTAGGAACTCAACCAAACTGGTTTCATCATTTTTGGATTCTTATACCATTTTATTTTGATGTTAAAATTTTATTCCCGAGACTCAATTAGCAATCGCTTTATAATACTAAAGAGCCAGCGGCCACACATCTGGCCCAAAGATCAAGGCGGCCCAGGCGGGCATGGCCTGCGCGGCCCAGGCGAAGGCGCATGGCCCCGCGAAAGGCAGGCCGCTGCCCCGCTAACCGGCCCACGTGGAAGCAGCTTAGCACGGCCCAGCATGGCGCGCAGGCGGCCCAGGCAAGCCGGGAGCACACCGGCCCAGGCGAGGCAAGCGGCCCAGGCGCGCCGCGTTTTAGTAGAAAACCCCTTCTACGTTTGTCTAATCGCCCAAACCCGATTTGCACTATTCAAATGAGTCAAGTATTTCGCACCGACAACCTTGTATAAAATTTCGCTTGGAGTTATAACCTTCCTTCATCTTCCAAAGCAGAGGAACAGGGGAGGTCCGGTCGGTGGTGACCGAGTACGGGCGGCTACGGCGAACGTCGCGAAGATGAGGGGGAACAGCGCTGCGGCACGGCACCGGCACGGCGCGGCCACAACGGCGCTATAGGGCGCGGGTCCGGACGGGACGACGCCGCAGAGGTGGAGACGGCGGAACGGCGTGCTCATGCGCTGAAGAGGCAGCGGGGCACTGCGCCTGGCCATGGTGGTGGACCGAGGCGGAGGGGAAAGAGAGGGGACACCGGCGCGGGACGCGTGGGTGCTCACGAAGGACGATAGGCGATGGGGCAGGTCGTGAGGCAGAGCTAGGCGCAGCCATGGTGGTTGCGGGCATGTAGAGGAGCAGGAGGGGCCGCAGCGGCTCAGGCGCGCTGCGCGCACAGAGGCAGCGATTCGCGGGACGATGGCGGAGTAGAGCCACGCGCAAATGCTGTACGGCCATGGTCAGAGCAGCAGGCCCCAACGCGGAGCCAAGGAGCGCGGGTGCGCTCGCTCGCGGGGACGGGCCAGCGTTGGCGGAACGCTGCGGCTCGGCAGAAGAGCGCCCGGAGCAGCGGGTGCGCTCGCTCCTAGGGACGGCCAACACCGGCAGAGGGCACAACACCGGCCACGGGCAGCAGGCGGGCTACGCGGATGACGGCACGGTGCGGACGCTGGGAGGAGAGGCGGCTGACCGCCTAACCACAGCGGCATGGGACGAGCAGCGCGGAGAAGGAGAGGAGGGCGAGGAGGTGCGCGGACTAGCGGGGCTCGTCGTGGCTACTCTCGGTGGTGCGGTATGGCTGCGATGGCGGAAACGCGGACACGACTGCGCTCGGTGGCTCGGCGAGGACAGGGGCACGGGAACTCGTCGTGGGGAGGAAAAGGAGGAGCAGCAGGCGGGCGCGGGACCGAGGGGCGCCCGGGTGAGCGGGCGACGGCGGCGCTGTGAGGAGGAAGAGGAGGGGCGCCGGTGCTTCATGGCCCAGGCGTGCGGCCGATGGCACGCATGTGCACACGAGCGGGGAAAATAGAGGGGCGGCGCTGAGAGCGGTAGGCCTAGCGCGGCAGAGGAAAAAGGAAGTGAGGAGCGGCGCAGGCGTTGCAGTGGTGCGGCGCGCCAGGGAAAAGGATGGGGGGAGGGAGACAATGGTGGGTCACGGAGTGGGGCAACCCTGATGCGCTCCGTACTCAAGTTAGAGTGAGGAAAACGGAGGTGACAGGATTTTTGCGGCGTGGAGGCATGTGGACAGCCGAGGTAGAGGGATCCGGTACGGATGCAAGAGCAAGGACGGTGTGCGCTGGCTGAGCAGGGAGCAGGACCACGTGTGGCCTGGCTTTCTCAACTAAAACAAGGGTAGGAGACAGCAGCAGCCTGCATAACGTGGCCGGAAACGCGCAGACGTGAAGGGACAGGAAAATTTTAGATAATTTGCTGAAGCTAGAGGTCTACGCTACCAGGATGTGGTGCATGAATTCAAATGTCTGTACGCACATGGCTACCTCTGCCAAGCACATCTCGATTTTCTAAAACAATGGAAAGCTACAAGGATAAAACAAATCTCACAATTTTATATGTTCCTGTCGACCGGCTTCTCAAAGTGCGAGGAGCCAAGGAGGATTAGAAAAATATAATACGTGCTGTGTGTGTGACATCTGGCCGCATATGCTTTTGATCCAAGCTCTCCGATACCACTCCAATAGAACGCGCTATATATATATATATATATATATATATATATATATATATATATCGTTCTATTTATTAATAGATTTTATTTTATTTATAAAAGTTGTTTTTCATGCTTAAGCTAGCAGGGCAAATCGTCCGCTAGCATCGTCGTTCGACATTCCTAAATATTTTTACGCACTAAAATTTAACCTAGATGTTTATTTGAATCTGCGAAACTACGTCACACAGGATTCGCGTATCGCGTCGAATACGTTTTAAATCAAAAATCCGAGAAACTCATTTCGAAAACTTTACTGAGGCCTAAATCATGGCGCTAAAAAGAATTGTAACACCGGGGTGTTACAACCAACTCCCCTAAAAGAGAATCTCGTCCCGAGATTCGAAGCAAGAACCAGAAGGGGAAACGCGATTACATTTCATAGATCAGAGATTACATGACTTCGAATACTACACCACACGGGGATCTAGGGATACATGATTAAGAGCAACTTGGTACAATCGAGACTTAATCCAGAAGTCGAGATAGACGAGGACAATGGAGAAACAATAAGATAATGATTATCCAAAACATGGCGTAGCACCAACAGATCCAGAAACAGTCGACGGAGAAGTAAAACATCGTGAATTCTAAGGCCAACTAACCAAGGGAACTTGAACTTCTTCGACGAACCAGATCCTTTCTTCTCCTCAGATCACACCATCACCTCAGATAGACGAACCTAGCTTCACAACGTCGACTGGATTTCGTAGCTCTGCTCCGAATACGGGGGAATGGGGATGAAGAAGAAGAGCAAGGACCAAGGGTATTTATAGAGGCAAACGGAGAGGGAAAAGCAACACATCGACGGTGGATGCGGCGGGGCTGGAATACATAGACGGTGCATGCTGCGGAGATAAGATCGAAAAACATGATGCGCTTCTTGTGCGAGCGGTGGAGGGGGAAATAAAGGAGAGTAGAGGGGGTCCGCTCGACGAGGCAGGCGTGCGGGCGACCATGTTCACAAAAGAAGAAAAGAGGGAGAGGAAGGGGGGGTCCAGTACGAGGGACAAGGCATGAGAGTCGAGAGCCGACCGGATGCTGGGGAAAAGGAGCAACGCACAATGCACAAAGACGGCGAGCACTGCATGATGCCGCGGCCACGCGAAAACGGGACGATAATGGACCCGACACCGACGGCGTTCGCAGGGCACGTAGCGAAATAACCCAACATGCGTAGCGGTCAACTAAGCACAGGGCTTTGGGCAAGACGTCCACTCAGACTTTTACGACTATCCACGGCTAACCTTCCGTTACTACTCTTCTTTTGCTTTCCTTCCTTAACCACATCCGTCTTTTCTGTAAACCCAGATCATGTCATATTTTCTTTCTCTAAACCATCTCCTCTTGGTTACTAGAGAGAACACCTCTGCATCAACCCGTTGTGGATTTCCCGTTTGAACACCTGAACATTTCTAAGGAGAAAATTTTTTAAAACAAAACGGTACGGCGGTGTAACTTGGTAAAGGTACTTGGTTAACAACCTCGATACCAGCGCGTGCCGAGCAGCGTCACATGTGGCAGCTGTTCCACAGGGAGCCCTCGGTTTCGTCGCGGCACCATAAGCTTTTAACCAGGCAACTATTACCAACTTACACGCCATGAAGGCGGTGGGGTCATAGACCACAGAGTAAGGGGTATCGCAAGGGAAAAATTCAACAACAAAGGTTTCCCTCCACAACAAGGGACAAGGAATTTAAATCCAACAACAGATTTGTTTTAAAAAGATTCAAGTGTTCTGTTGGGACATCCACAATTAGTCGATACAATGTCCAATAACACCCAATCATGGCTGATCTGCTGGTATCTGAATGGCAACTTCTCTTGTAACCCACTTAATATTACCCTAGAAAACTTACGCACATCTAACGAACTTAAGGTAGATAAACGCAATAAGCACAGCAACATAACAAAATGCATGTTCCAACGATCTGATATGGGTACATCATACAGGCATTCAGGCTCCCGTTCACGACACAGCATTCACCTACGGTCGAATGGGCTCAACAACTACGGACAACAACAACGACAAGAGTACAATACCGAAGGGGGGGGGACAGCGACAACAAGCACTACTACTATGGCACAACGTCCCAAGGCAACTAGTCTATATCCTCGCGGGGCAACGGCTGAGCGAGAGAAATCAAGGGTTCTTCTTGTGACACCTCCGAGGGTGGAGGTGCTGGCGGTGTAGCAACACCGGTTCTTCTTCTCTCGGGCGGGTGGATAGGGATCCCTTCCAAGATCGGGGCATCCCGCCTTTCAGCAGCCAGCGTCCTCCGCTCGGCCCTAGTGACAAGATAGGCCACCCGCAGCTGATGAACATGTCAATCTTCGGCTTCCTTTAGGGCTTCCGACATGGCAGTCTCCCGGCTCTCCACAGCTGCAGCACTGGCATGTGCTTCGGCGAGCTGCACCTGGAGCATCCGGTTGAAGATCTCAGCTTCCTCGGCGCGCCGAAGGCACGCCCTTAGCTCCAAGGCTTGACGGTCGTACTGCTCATCTAGAGCGAGCAGGTACGTGGTCAAGTGCACCATAGTGGGACTGTCCTCTTGCACATCTCGTCCTTGCAAAGCCTCCATGTGGGCCCTCCATGCCCACCGATTCTTGTCCAAAGGAGGAAAGAACCGCATGGGGGTACGGGCAATGGGTTCTTCATAGATCTGGCAGAGGTACCGCAAGGCTTTGCAGGCCACAACTTGGTAGGTGTCGACGAAGTGAAACCTGGTTGCGGTCACACTCCAGGCTTCAGTGAGGTCGGGGAACTCTTCACTCTTCCCGATGTAGACGGTAACCTCACACCGCTCGGTGCCATGCTCCTCATACTCACGGCCCTCATACTCGGGGCGATCATTGACTCTGAGCTTTTGCAGGGTGGCATGCAAGATTCTGGGAAAACCCTCAACGTTCATGCAATAGGTACTAACCCAGGCTCCTGCCATCTTTGGCGGTGGTTGCAAGGAAGGCTGAGCGAAAAGCTGGCTCAAAGGAAAAGCTAAGCGAGCTAAAGTGCGCCGAGTGGTGGTACCAATGGCTAAGCCAGGCTCTACTTATAAAGGTGGAGCATCAGTGGTCCTAGCGTGGTTCACTAGGGTTCCTGCGTGGGGTCACTACGACGAATCGACCAATTTCCGCGCGTTTGAGGCGAGCGACGTGCGATGCCATTACTGACTAGTACGACTGCAGGGCAAGGGTCCGACAAGAGCGCAGAAAGGGGTATGGGGAGACGTGGGTCACGACCGGCGTGAACCATGGGCGAACGCGAAACACGAAGCCACAGTGCAGACCTAACTCTAGAACAGGAACAAGTCATTTGTGCACAATACGACACGCGTGACACCTATAGATGGTGTATCTACTAGCAATACGAGCGCTACAATGCACAAACAAAATAGGCATGAATGCACGTCCTATACGTCCTTCCATTGTTGCCAACATATAGGGCAACCATTCTCAGATTTTTGGCACATCGTTCTCTCCCTGTAACTAGTCGATACTATCGAACTATGCTCGAGTCAGTGTACCTGCAGAAAACTTGATCAATCCTATCTAAGTCAGCAGAGTGCCATCTATCCTGGATACATAACCATAGTAATAGGGCTACTTATATAACTTCGCATATAAATGTCCTAACTTTTTGCAACAATGGGTTGTCAAATTTTTGTTTAGAAAAGGTTTTCGAAGCTTTATTTCCTCATTTATGCTCTGATACCACCTGTGGCAGAACCGCCTAATCTAATGCTTCATAGGAGTGCTTGTCTTCCATTAGACACTAAGCACTCAAGGGAGAACACTAAATTACTCGGTTCCGTCGGACACACCCCAGGGAAGAACCCGAAAATCCATGTTTTTGCCATCAGGATCACAAATGAGAGAATAAAGCTTACATCACTCGTAACCATTTCTTACATCACTTTTAATACAACATTAGAGTATAATATTTATTAATTTAATAACGGAATGAAATCATGTTATCAGAGTTATAAACAAGTTAATATACAGCGGAATATAAACATGTGATCAGAATTACAGCGAAAATAAATATCTAATCATGGCATGATGAAGTATGGATAATAAACTACAACAGGTTATGAACTTTCATTTATAAAAACATTTGGTGAGAGTTATAAATAAAAACTACATCGCAGCGTAAAGGAAATCCTCTCTGAGCCCACCAGGAGGAATCCACACACCAAGGTCAGCTCAAGCGTCCACCTGTCACCTACAACAGGGGGAAATAAAACCCTGAGTACTCAATTGTACTCAGCAAGACTTACCCGGCAGGAGAAAAGAAAAGACTCCAAGGATATGCAAGGCTATCTGGCTTGTGGGTTTATTGCATTTACAGGAAGCATTACTAAGCGTGCGTCCTTATGTTCGATTTTTATTAATAGCCGCATTGGTTTATTAACTAACCATTCTATGTAAGCACCTGTGCTACTTTCAAGCAGGTGGTAAGCAATTAGATTTCTTTTGTCCATCTTCCATCTTTCAGTTCTTACTACGATGCTAAACCGTAGACAAGCCGTACTGGATAGCCCGGCGATTCGCGAATCAATGCCCCCAGCACTGGGACTCCAAGCCTAGGCACAAGCAGGACCGACCCATCACTCTCCTGTCCCAGGTGTCCAGGTCCCCGTCCAAACTGGGACTCCAAGCCCCCGTCCCTGAGGCCCAGACTCAGTGCGGTGCAAGGACCTCCTCCACCGAAAACAAACCCTAACAGTTGGTCCAGAAAGAGTCGGATCCGCGACAAGAGAGCAACAAGTCTTCCAAGCGCCCATACACAAGTATGTGATCGGGATAAAAAGTCTATGACCTGCCTAGAGTCATATGCAACGATCGGTCCTTAACCGACCAGACAGGGAAAAATGGTGTAACCAAGCTATGACCCGCCTCCACGGCGACACAACTTCTTACACCCACCAATACCTAAACCACATCCCTGCCCGGTCACCATTTTCCTTTCCACCATTTTATATATTCCAGGTGATAATCATAAAGTAACATATTTCATATATCTCGCGAGTGACAGGCAATCACTCGACTTCTACCGGAGTCCTGTAGCATAGCAATCTACACGATCCTGTCATACTAGTAAGACTCATAGGATAAAGATATATATATGCAAGTGGGTTTCATTCAACTCCTTAAAACTTAATGCACAAATATAATTTAAACTACAGAAAAGTAGGGGTTATGCATTGGGGCTTGCCTGGGTAAAATATAATCAGAAGTTAGCTTTCCATCATGGCGACATGATCTCCAAAAGCACCATTCCTCCAGCAACTCCCGACGACTCCGTGATCCACCGACGTCCCTATTATGATATGCAATGTAATGCCATGCAAAGATATAATTAATTGACTGCAATCGTGACTCGTATAAATACGCTTTACGCCGCTCACGTTAACAAGCTAGATCTAACGACGACCGTACTTAGGCTACATATCCGTGTTGTCAAACAAGGCATTATTTCTCAACAATTCTTTTAGTTATATAAACCAACGGTGTTTCTCTATTCGCAATATGACATTATTATTTATCTAGCAACTAATTATTCTAGAGCTACAAAATTATGGTGAGCAGCTAATATAGCTAGGAACCTACTGTAAAGATTTCAGATCTAATACTATTACCAATTTGTCACGAAAGTTCCTACAAGTTTATATTTTGCAATATTAAATATCTTAGATTAATTATATGGCTTCCAAAATTATCATCGAATTATGTGAACAAAATATACTAATAGGTAGGTCCTAATTTTAGGAACTCAACCAAACTGGTTTCATCATTTTTGGATTCTTATACCATTTTATTTTGATGTTAAAATTTTATTCCCGAGACTCAATTAGCAATCGCTTTATAATACTGAAGAGCCAGCGGCCACACATCTGGCCCAACGATCAAGGCGGCCCAGGCGGGCACGGCCTGCGCGGCCCAGGCGAAGGCGCATGGCCCCGCGAAAGGCAGGCCGCTGCCCCGCTAACCGGCCCACGCGGAAGCAGCTTAGCATGGCCCAGCGTGGCGCGCAGGCGGCCCAGGCGAGCCGCGTTTTAGCAGAAAACCCCTTCTACGTTTGTCTAATCGCCCAAACCCGATTTGCACTATTCAAATGAGTCGAGTATTTCGCACCGACAACCTTGTATAAAATTTCGCTTGGAGTTATAACCTTCCTTCATCTTCCAAAGCAGAGGAACAGGGGAGGTCTGGTCGGTGGTGACCGAGTACGGGCGGCTACGGCAAACGTCGCGAAGATGAGGGGGAACAGCGCTGCGGCACGGCACCGGCACGGCGCGGCCACAACGGCGCTGCAGGGCGCGGGTCCAGACGGGACGACGCCGCAGAGGTGGAGACGGCGGAACGGCGTGCTCGCGCGCTGAAGAGGCAGCGGGGCACTGCGCCTGGCCACGGCGGCGGACCGAGGCGGAGGGGAAAGAGAGGGGACACCGGCGCGGGATGCGTGGGTGCTCGCGAAGGACGATAGGCGATGGGGCGGGTCGTGAGGCGAAGCTAGGCGCAGCCATGGTGGTTGCGGGCGTGCAGAGGAGCAGGAGGGGCCGTAGCAGCTCAGGCGCGCTGCGCGCACAGAGGCAGCGATTCACGGGACGATGGCGGAGTAGAGCCACGCGCAAATGCTGTACGGCCACGGTCAGAGTAGCAGGCCCCAACGCGGACCCAAGGAGCGCGGGCGCGCTCGCTCGCGGGGACGGGCCAGCGTTGGCGGAATGCTGCGGCTCGGCAGAAGAGCGCCCGGAGCAGCGGGTGCGCTCGCTCCCGGGGACGGTCAACACCGGCAGAGGGCACAACACCGGCCACGGGCAGCAGGCGGGCTACACGGATGACGGCACGGCGCGGACGCTGGGAGGAGAGGCGGCTGACCGCCTGGCCACAGCGGCGTAGGACGAGCAGCGCGGAGAAGGAGAGGAGGGCGAGGAGGTGCGCGGACTGGCGGGGCTCATCGTGGCTGCTCTCGGTGGTGCGGTACGGCTGCGATGGAGGAAACGCGGACACGACTGCGCTCGGTGGCTCGGCGAGGACAGGGGCACGGGAACTCGCCGTGGGGAGGAAAAGGAGGAGCAGCAGGCGGGCGTGGGACCGAGGGGCGCCCGGGTGAGCGGGCGACGGCGGCGCTGTGAAGAGGAAGAGGAGGGGCGCCGGTGCTTCATGGCCCAGGCGCGCGGCCGATGGCACGCATGCGCACACGAGCGGGGAAAATAGAGGGGCGGCGCTGAGAGCGGTAGGCCTAGTGCGGCAGAGGAAAAAGGAAGTGAGGAGCGGCGCAGGCGTTGCAGTGGTGCGGCGCGCCAGGGAAAAGGATGGGGGGAGGGAGACAATGGTGGGTCACGGAGTGGGGCAACCCTGATGCGCTCCGTACTCAAGTTAGAGTGAGGAAAACGGAGGTGACAGGATTTTTGCGGCATGGAGGCATGTGGACAGCCGAGGTAGAGGGGTCCGGTACGGATGCAAGAGCAAGGACGGTGTGCGCTGGCTGAGCAGGGAGCAGGACCACGTGTGGCCTGGCTTTCTCAACTAAAACAAGGGTAGGAGACAGCAGCAGCCTGCATAACGTGGCCGGAAACGCGCAGATGTGAAGGGACAGGAAAATTTTAGATAATTTGCTGAAGCTAGAGGTCTATGCTACCAGGATGTGGTGCATGAATTCAAATGTCTATACACACATGGCTACCTCTGCCAAGCACATCTCGATTTTCTAAAACAATGGAAAGCTACAAGGATAAAACAAATCTCACAATTTTATATGTTCCTGTCGACCGGCTTCTCAAAGTGCGAGGAGCCAAGGAGGATTAGAAAAATATAATACGTGCTGTGTGTGTGACATCTGGCCGCATATGCTTTTGATCCAAGCTCTCCGATACCACTCCAATAGCACGCACTGAAATTTAACCTAGACGTTTATTTGAATCCGCGAAACTACGTCACACAGGATTCGCGTATCACGTCGAATACGTTTTAAATCAAAAATCCGAGAAACTCATTTCGAAAACTTTACTGAGGCCTAAATCACGGCGCTAAAAAGAATCGTAACACCGGGGTGTTACATTAGCTCCTCCTCTTTGGGTACCCCAGTATTTGGTCCCCGACAGTAGTTCCGAGCCCCTAAGTGATTCGGATAGAATCTCTAGGGGTGATTTTGTTGGGAGTATGCCCTAGAGATAATCATAGAGATGATTATATTGCCTTGTATCCATGATATATTATGAGTTCATTGAATTTCCATTAAAGACAACCTGTATCGATTAGCAATTATGTGAATTGTTTGTGAAACTCTTTTACTTGTATGGTTATTCTAATGTTGTCCCTGGTCAGATGTGAGGACACACAAGAATAATGGATCAGCACATTATTAGTTGATGACTATGTTTCACAAGTCATAGACATGAAGATGTCAAACTAATAATGTGGGCATATGTATGACATAGGGCTGGACTGACCCAACGTGAGATGTTGTTATTATCTCTATTCACATCATATATGTTATGTCCTTAGACCTGAGATTATTGTATGTATTCAAGATGTGAAACGACCTACTCAGGGACTATTAAATGCTACTCCGTAACAGGGTAGTTATAAAGGTGTTTTTTCGGGTTTGTCGGGAAATATGCAATGAGACATAGACAATCAAGAAGGAATTTGCCCCTCTCTATATGAGAGAGATATCACTAGATCACTCTAATGATTAGATCAAGAAATGCATGGCTGTGCTTGGGTTAAGTGTTAACCTATGAGTTGGACCAAATATCGTGAGGCAAGGGAATAACAAGTATGTGGTTTTGTGGTGGCTCGTCTGATATGATCTTTGCGTATGCATAGGAGTTGACATGCCTTGCTAGAGGCCGCTATCAACTAATGGCCAAGTAGGAGTACTCGGGCCATGTCTATGTGTGCGTGAACCCATAGGGTCGCACGCTTAAGGGGCTGGAAGCCTAATTCGGATTGGATCCGAGTTAGACAAGGCTTAGGGTTACTAATGGGCCTCCAACTCGGGAGCTCATTAGGGATGCCTATAAATAAGTGGGGTGGGCAACGGGGCTAGAGATCCACACCATTTTGGTAGCCACTGCCACCCATCCTACGCCTGCGTCTGCTGCTCCTCGCGGACCTAGCAGTCCGGAGGCGCGATGCTTCCTCCCTGTATATGTGGATACCTCGAAGGTGCTGCATCTGGAGCATAAGGATGAACCGCACGAAGGGGACGGAGGTACGGACGACCTTGCAACTGCACGGCACTGCTACAATGCGTATGACTACATCGAGTCGCTTCCGCTGCACCTACGCGTCTAGTGGTAATCCCGTGATCTATAACTAGTAGTAGATCCTAGTTTATGAGGTTGATTTTTTTTGTTTTTCGGCTAGCGTAGCATCCTCATAACCCTATAGATTTGACTTGCCAGAGGGTGCGTGCGAGCGCACCTGATGGGTGTAGCCCCTGAGCCCCTAGGTGGTTCGGATAGAATCACCCAGGGGGATTCTACTTGCCAGAGGGTGTAGCCCTCGAGCCCCCGGGTGATTTGGATAGAATCACCTAGGGGGTGATTCAGACCCTTCGTGGATATGGCTATGAGATTTGATGGTTTGTTAGCTGGATAGCTCAAATGGGACCCTAGTATCCCATTCATGGGGATCCATCTAGGGTCAGCCCGGCTGAGACTCGATCACGGACCGAGACTCCTGTGAAGCTCGTGCGTCTAAGTTTTGGCCGCTTCAGAGCCCATCCTTTGTCGTAAGGGTGCCTTGGGACGGCTATCAAAATCATTGATGGGCCAGCCCTTGAACTCCTGGACCTAGGAGGGCTAGAGAAAATGCTTTTTGACCCATATCCCCTTTGCTGGCAAAGAGTCCTGGTCCATTAGGGGAGGCGAAACGTCTGGTGCGTCTTTGAAGGGAAAGGATAGGGATTGCGGGCGTATATCCCATGACATGACATGGTGGTGGATCATGGTAGGCATGGAGATCTAGGCGGATGGTTGCCTTCCTTGCATCCGTCGCCCCTATAAAACCAAAGGGTTCGCCCCTAGGGTTTCATACTTTGCCTCCTTGCTTTCGCATCTGCAACCTTTGCAGCCAATCGCCCAAGCTCCCCGCATCTGTATCTCAGCCACCGTCAAGTTTGCATTCACCCACCCCAATCATTTAATGGAGCCATGGTGTAGATCTGATATCACCCTCCAGCGCCTGGAGGGCATCGTTCGCCGTGGCCTTCTTTGCGCATGGACTGCCGTCGAGGAGTGGTGGATGCCCGGTGATGAGGACACACTGTCGCCGCCCGATGGCTATGTCATGTCCTTCACTCACCTCCACGAGCGAGGATTCACCACCCCAGCCCACAAGTTCCTTTGGGGGTTGCTGCATTACTACAAGGTGGAGCTACATCACCTTAATCCCAATGGAATCTAGCACATTGCGATGTTCGTCGCCTTGAGTGAGGGGTTCCTAGGGATTAGTCCCCACTTCGACCTATGGTGGTATTTGTTCGCTGTCACCCTCCTGAAGAAGCGGGAGAAGAGGCTGGAGCTGAACGTGCTGATGGGATGCACCGGCATCCAACTCCACAACAACCGAGTCAACGAGTACCCACCGATGTGTCTGTCGACCTCCAACAAGGGGTGGCATTCGCATTGGTTCTACGTTAAGAACGACGTAGCTACCCTCTTGCTAGAGTTCACCGGGCGCCTCATCAAAGAGGTCCTGGAATCTTGGTGGAGGTGGGGAGTCCCAGAGAAAGACAAGAAGAGAATCCAGGACCATCTCATCGCCATCCGGATCATAAAGGAGAGGGGTGTGAAGGGGTCAGGGATCATCGGCGCCTACCACATGTGGAGAGTGGCGCCGCTGATGAGGCGCACGCTTCCCCTACACATGATGGCGCCCAGGGTGTCACTTGATGGGACGACGCTCACCGAGGAAGCGCTCTCCCCCTCCAAAGTGGCATAGCACATCAAGGAGGTGATGGAGCCTCTGCGGGACGACATCGGCGCTGTCCTCAAGTTCATGTATCCGGTGCTGGGGCACCCCCCATTGTGGCTGGAACCGGGGTACATCGCCTTTGTAAGTTTCTTTCCTCGTGACTCTTTTTTAATTGAACTCCTGACCTCTTGATCCTGATATTGAAATAAGGGGACCAACCAAAGAAACTCGTCCTCTAGGATCACCTGGCTCCACCGCCGAAGGACCCATCCATGATGGTCGCCAACCGTGCCAAGGCTGAGCGGCAGAGGAAGGTGAAGGAGGACGAGAGGAGGAAGAAACAGCAGAAGCTACGGGCACAAGAGTGAGGGGAGACTACGTATAGTGATGACGACAACAACGACGATGAGGGCGACGAGGTAGCTGCCGACACCGAGTGGGATAACCTAGAGAGCGAGGATATGCTGATAGGTATCCACTCATCCATGTAGGGACCCTTCCCATTCCACGCAAGGGACGGTGCGGCCGTGAGGCCAGAGGAGGCGAGCCAAACCTTTGGCCTAGCCTTAGAGCCATTAGGGGCGGGTGAATCTGCTACAGCACCTGAGGTGCCAGCAGAAGGGGTCGACCTTACTATCGTGCCTCAAGAGCCAGCAGAGGTGGGTGGATCCTCCGCCATGCCCCAAGAGCCGGCGGGGGCGGGCGGATCTGCCGCCGCGCCCGAGGTACCGAGGAAGGGGAGTGGCTCTACCATCGTGCCCCTAGATGCAAGGGAGGCGAGCCCCTCAGCCTAGGAGTAGGGGGTGGGCTCAAAACGGCCCCATACCAAGGAGGTGGAGCAGGGACTTGGGGGTTCATCCCCCAAATGTATCCAACGTCCAACAGCGCCCATGTAAGTCTTCAACTCCTCTGTTTTCTCTGTTTTTAGCATGACTTATGCCTTTTCTTTTCTTGTAGCATCGTGAGATGGGTCAGACGGGGCACTTCTTTGGTGCTGGCGCCCAAGAAGAGCTCGCCATTCAGGTGAGGCGGGGGCCATCGGTTACTGCCTCGTTAGCCGATCAGGCGCCGCCCGTGGTGGCTCTCGTGCCCTCGGTGGGTCAAGCGGACGCCAGGGCTTGAGGAGCACCCTTGGTGATCACCGAGCAACCGGTGATGAAGGTGATTCTGCCGCCTATGTTGGAGCAGACGGAGCTACCGCTTGTGCTTGTGGCACCATCTGTGGTGGGCGCGGCGCCACCGGTCGAGGCCCTACCGACGTAAGCAGAGGTGGCCATGACCATGACAAGCCAGGCATAGCCAAACATAGCCACAGTGGTGCTCGAGGAAGCAGCGTGATCCATGCCACCAGTGGCCTAGGTGACGGCGCCCGACGTGGGTCGGACGAAGGAAGAAACGGTTGAAGGGTCCCCGAGCGTCGTGGTGGTGGTGGAGAGGACTAGCTAGGGTCGCCCTTGGCCCTGATGTCAGGAGGTAGCCGCTCGCCCACACAGGGTGAGTCGCTGCTCCAGTGGATGGATCCACAAGACCCAACGTCGATTCTCTTCTCACTCGACGATGCTACCGAGAGCATAGAGCGGGAGAGTCTCAACGAAGGGATCTCAGCCATGCTAGAAGTCCTGAACCATGCTAGGGGTGTCCTACGTGACGTCGTTGTCCCTACTAGTCGGGTATCCACTTAACCTTTCCTCTTGCTTTCTTCTTTCTTTATGTATTTTTGTGTTTTGACATTGATCTTCTTTTAGTCCCTTATTGCTCATAGCCAGGAGAAGTCCCGGTTCCTTCATGAGCAGAAGGAGAAGTGGGACCGCCCCACCGAAGAGACCTGGCTGCGTGGGGATATGAGCACCCAACTCGCTGTTGCCCAATAGAGGGTGGCCGAGCTGACTCCCCTGGTCGAGGAGGTGGCCAGTCTCCGGTAGCAGGAGGCCGAGGCTCGTTGGGACACGGAGGATGCCGAGAAGGCATTCCAGGGCATGGCAGGATGAGGAGGAGGCCACTAGAGTCTGGAAGGAGCGGGATGAGCTACTCTAGAGGGGCGCTGAGGCCCGCTAGCGGATCCTCGACCTCCTGGCCGAGGTGGAGAAGGAGCAAGAGCTCAAGCTGGGAGCCAAGGAGAGGTCCGCGGACCTATAGTAGAGGGCAAACCTGGACACCGAGGCAGTTGCCCGGCTACACAAGGAGCACGACGAGCTATGTTAGACCATGGACAGGCTCCGCTCGGAGCATGGCATGGCCCACGGGGAGTGTGACCAGGCCACCCGAGAGCGCGATGAGGCGCATCAGAGGGTCAGCTCCCTTGAAGCCAAGCTCAGAACCACGACAACCCAGAGGCTGAGAGCGTCTTCGCCAGACTAGCCACAGAGCTCGCTGAGGCATAGAGGATCCTTTAGGCAGAGAGCGATGAGCATGATCTCTTGCGAGCTACCCTCGGAGTGGTTTGCGATGACTTGGAGGTGGTACGGCCAGAGGGGACCAGCTTGATTGCAGCCCATGTCGTAGACATCACAGTGCGGGTGTGTCAGCTCGAGAGGGAAGCTCTTTGCTCTGGGATCACCCAAGCCTTCACCATTACTTGCTCACATTACGATGAAAGCATCGACTTGGAGACAATGAGTCTTGGCTTCGTGCCTGGCTACGAAGCCTCCAAGCTGGACGAGATAGAAGCGGTGATGGCCCCTCTTGTGCAAAACCTAGTGAGTAGAGTTGAAGATATAGTTCTCCCCAGAGGGGGTAGTTAGTCATGCAGGTTGGATGAACATTATTGTAGTCTGTGAACAAATGCCGACCCTTATGTATCGTGAAAATAGTTCGTAACTTTGTTTTATTTGATTGAATTTGTTTTCTTCCTTTTTATGTGCGAAAGAAAGGCTCACGTATTCTGACCCCTCCATTTGTTAAGACCATAGGGCCTGAGGTATAAGAGGAAAAAACTTTGAATCATGCTGGTGAGCAAAGATACCGTAGCCGCCGAGGCATAGGTTTTTGCAGTTCAACCAGGCATGCTTAGTTTATTTGTTTCCACAAACTTTGCCGCTAGGCTTAATGTGAGGAAGAGGTCTGACACGATGACTGTTTTAAGAAAAGGTGTCTTTATACCCTTATCAGCCCCCGAGTGAGATCCGACTCTTTACCGTTGCTACGGTCGGAAGTCACTGAAAATTGAGGGGAGGATAGCGAGACTTAGGAGAATGCATCTCTTGTATTGCACGTACCTTCTCCCTAGGATCTTAGCTATCATTCTGCAACCATACGTTCGATCTCCTTGCAAGTCTAATCTTCCTTGAGCCCCCACGCGTGGTGGGAATTCGGTCAAGGGTCGGCTTGTTTTTGTGGCTGTCACCCCGTACATGATTTTTGCAATCGGAGGGGATGAGTTAAGACCACTTACCTTGATGGCTCAAGTGACGTGCTCGGCGAGCTTGCTAGCGGGCATGTTCGAATGGAATCCAGTTCCATCACTTGTGATAGGATTGGCAAAAGCCCTTGGGGGCATTCTGTTCCTCCTTAACCCACCTTCCAACAGATTCCCCCTCAGTGGGGATTCTATGGGCTCGGCTAGAGGCTAGGATCAAACAAGAAGGTTGAGATGGCCTTGTCCACTTCTAAGCAGGATGGACATAGGCCACTGAGGCTCATCTGTGTTTTCTCCCTTGGCTCTTTGTTCGACATGAGGTGGCCTCGGGTCTTCCATGAGTCAGCCTTTGAACCTCAGCCTTTCGATCTAGGATTGGGCGGCTCGAGCCCCTAAGCCCTATGGGGTTCGGTAGGGGTCGGCCATGATCCATGCGTCACCCCATCCTCAGTTTCTGCAATTGGAGGGGCTAAGCTAACGACACTTGCCTCGATGGCTCATGTGTCGTGCTCGGCGAGCTCGCTAATGGGCATGTTCGAGTGGAATCCAGGTCCATCATCCGCTGACGGGGTCGGTAGAGCCCTCATGTGGCATTCCACTACTTCTCAACCCACCTCCCGGCAGATGCCCGAGCCATTTGATAGGCTTGGGTGGCCCGTTGGCCTCTCCTCGATGGAGATTCTATGGGCTTGGCTCGAGGTTAGAATCGAACGAGAAAGGTCAACATGTCCCTGTCTGCTTCTGAGCGGGGTCGGGCAAGGCCGCTGGGGCTCATCTCAGTTTTTCTCCCCTAACTCTGTTTGACGTGAGGCGGCCTCGAGCCCTTCACGGGCCAGCCTTCGAACCTCAGTCTATTGCTGCTCATATCGAATGAGACGACTACCGCTTCATGATGCGACGCGAAGCATTGTGATGTAGCCATCGCATATGTGATGCTTGGATGTATGAGAATAGTGTATGAATGATTATATAAAGAAATAGCAAAGGTCGGTAATGTTACCTCGACGGCATGAGTGACGGGTTCTAGAAGTTCTTACCAGATGTGTCTATGCGAAGGTCTGGGTCTGACATTCATGATGGAACCGAAGTAACCTGCATGAGCCTCTCATCCTTCCATATCTATCATTCGGCAGTGGCTCAAACCATTCAATCGATTTGGGCGACCTGACAGCCTCTCCTTGATAGAGAATCCATGGGTGGGCCCCTACAAATCTGTCCTGTGAAGGTGGAGGTTAAGGTTTGGAGTGTGGAGACAAAGACTTTGATCACACTGGTGAACAAAAACGTCGTAGCCGCCGGGGCGTAGGGTCCTAGTGGTTCGACCAGTTTTACTCAAAGTTTATGCCTGCACACCGCGCCTCCAATTTGTAAACGTAAGGAGGGGTCGGGTGAAGAGAAATGTCTAGCGAGTAGACACTCTTGCCAGCCCCCGAGCAATGTCTGACCCCCTACCATTGCTAGGGTCAGAGGCTCAGCAACGAATATGTAATGTAAGTAAGTAAGGGTGCTTATCTCTCGGCGGTAGTTTTGAGCCGTTCGATCGACCCATTTCTCGATAGTAGCCAAGCTGTCTGGTCGACTTGTGTTTCCTGTTGAGACAAGATTTTCCTGTGGGAGTAGAGGACGAGAGTATCCCACACAAGAATTTACTTGGGTAGATAAACCAAGCGACGAACTTGTGCAAAAATGGACAAGTTCTCAAATTTCGTTATAGCAAACAGCTTTTCAGCTCTTCTCCCCCTTTTTCTACAGAAGGGTTTAGCGTGTTCTGACCCCTTCTGATGTTAAGCCATAAAAGCTCAGAGTGTGGGCGAGCCAGTTCTGATCACGCTAGTTTGCAAAGACGCCATAGCCACTAGGGCGTAGGTTTCTTGCAGTCCGACCAGTTATACTTAGAGCTTGTTCCCGAAAACCTAGCTCCTAGGCATTAGCATGAGAAAGGGAGGCTGACATAGAGAATGTTTGTAGGATAAATACACCCATAATAGCCCTTGGGTGAGACCCAACCCCCTGCCCTTGCAAGGGTCTGTCGATGTTTGACCACCGATAGCCTAGGTCTTCTCCCTTCCTTGTCGATGTTTGACCACCGATTACGGATTAACACTGCTACTAAGATTACAGGGGAAGAATCCTAATTAGACTAGGTCTTCTCCCTTCCTTGTGGGGTATCCCGTGGGTCCCGCACTGACAAGCCCTCGAGCACTTCATGGTTGAGTTCTAGAAGCCTCGTCTTGTTCCTTCAAGTCATGTTGAGCAGGAACAAGCGTCGTCCGAGTGCTTTCTTGATTGAAACCGTGTAGCGCTTCGTGAGATCTTTGCGTGGTGTGTACCTTTTTGAAGAAAAAAGTACTCCCATATGGATGTAGCCCCCGAGCCTCTTGCTATTTGGCACAAGGAGCTTGAGGGTCTTTTCTTGTAACCTTCCTAATTCTTCATCGAAAGGCTCCCCGACTTCTTTGTTGAAAAGGGCTCTGATTTAGCTGTGTTTGGGTTCTTTTTGTCTTGTGGCCCTGAAGCCGTCTGTCTTGAAGAAGCATTCTGAGTGATGTGCGCTTTTTTGGAGAAAAAAGTGCACTCACTGAGTGTAGCCCCCGAGCCTCTTGCTATTTGGAACAAAAAGTTGGAGGGTCTTGAATCTGAGTTGTTTGATAGAACTGTATACCTCTCCTTTTGCAGCCCCCGAGCATATATCCGGGTTGTTTTGTTCAGGAAGAACTCGAAAGTAGGGTTTTGGCATATTCTCTGGTAGTCTGCTGTTGTCAGATGTAGTTGTATGGTGGTGGTTGAGTGTGAATGCCTTTTGTTCATGGGTTGTACTGTGTTGGTATATTCTTTCGAATATGCCCGTCTTCGAGTACTGTTCCCTCTCGCCTGAGTCTTTCATTATTGAGTCCTATCTTTTCACTATGTCCTTTGTTAGGCTTATTTTGTTGGTACTCCTAGTCCATGTGCACCACTCCTTTGATCTATAAATACCCTCCTGGAGTGCTTGCTTTCATCCATTGAACATTCTGTTGAAACCTTTGTGATCATTAACATGGTAGTTTGTGAAGTAGAGCAGCTCTCGAGCGTGTTTTGTAGTTCCTGTGTGTCTTGTCATAGCTGGAGGAAGTCTTGTGATAGGGATTAGAGATAGGCTAATCCCATGGCAGTAATGTACCAGGATGTACGTGGCGGTAGTTGGAGGAAGTCTTGTGATGTGGACTTCGTTCCTTCATCTGGCAGTTCTGGGTTGATCCTCGTCGCCTGTCTTGAGACTGTCCGATGTAGATCAACACCATATCCAGCATCACATCGGTCTTGGGTAGACAGATGCCTGCCGGCCTTCTCTACCCCATGTTGTCCTACCGTGCTGCTGATTTTTGCCTTGGATGCACTGCGTCCGTCCTTTGAAGAAAACAGTGTAGCCGATGGCGGTTTGTCCTTCTGAGTAGCAATTTGGGACACGTAGTCGTTCCAGAGCCTAGCCGTGTCCGTGTTTTTCTTTGCTACTTTGCTTTTCGTGGTACCGAGTATGTTGGGTCTTGTAAGATTTGTAATCTTCTATTTTTGAAGTCGCTTGTAATGGAAAGAATCTTGTCTTCTGAGTTGTTATTTACTTTTCTACTGTAGTTCCGGTTGTTCATGATATTCCTGAGTTCTTTCCGTAAGAACCGAGTTCTTATGTTCCTTATGAAGTTGCCCTTCTTTTCTTCTTTGTTGACGGGTTGTTCTTGCAGTTATCTGATAACTTCGTAGTAGTGCTGGATGGATAAGTCTGAAATCTGCCCGTTGAATTGTACCATTGTGTGGATTTGTGCCCTCCGTCATTTTAGCTGTGTCAGTAAATGGATCGTTGCGTTCTCACACAATGCTTTAACGGGCCTGGTGGGCCGTTTTTAACGCTGTAAAATCTATTTAAAGACCCTTCATCTTCTTTTCCTTTACTGCCTTTCTCTTGCCTTCAAACCCTAGCTCTCAGTCATCCACCGTCGCCATTGCCAACGCTGTCTTTAGCGCCGCTATCTAAGCTTTCTCTTCCCCTAGTTGCTTTTTTGCCTCCGTTAGTACATGGGTAAGAAGAAAACCGCAAGCAAGTCCCAGTCTTCCTTCGTGGATGAGGAGTCATCACTCTCCGTGATTGAGAATCAGGAGTTTGTGGCCATGAGGGCCGCCCAGAAGTCTAGGCCGACTCCGACAACCACCGAAGAGCAGCTCCACGAGCTTGTCAGCGACGGCTTGATCCAGAGCAAGGCCTTTGCTGAATGGAGAGTTCCAGGCGAGCATCAGGTCCCTGCTCCAGGTCCTGGTGAGATCGTTCTTTTTGTCTCTTTCATTCGTGTTGGACTTTGCCTTCCTGCCTCTACCTTTCTTCATCAATTTCTCAGCTATTTTGGGATTTGCTTGAATCATCTTGCTCCTAATGCAGTTCTTCACCTTTCTGTCTTTGTTCATCTTTGCGAAGCTTTCCTTGGAATTCCCTTCTCTTTCTCTGTTTCGTTACTTCTTTCGCCTGAAACCCCAACCCCGCCGTGAAGAAACCAGTGTTCTTGGTGGTTGTGGGATTCAATTTCGCCAGGGTCTTAAGAGCAAGTTCTTTGACTATGACCTGGTTGATTCTATAAGAGATTGGCGTGCCGACTGGTTTTATGTCGCCAATCTGATCCCTTCTCTTGCTATCCACTCTAGATCCGGTCCCTTAGTCAATGACCGATGGGATAAGAATCTTGTGACATCTGCTGAGGTTCAGGCAATCCAGCCATTCCTTGATAGGATTAGTATGCTGAAACAGTAGGGCTTGACCGGTTTCGGCATAGTCTCGAGCTTCCTTCGTTGCTGAGTTCAGCCTTTGAAGGAGCGAGAGCACCTTGGCTTTGAGTACTCTGGGGCTGAGGATCCTTCACGCATGGTCCCAGCCCTTGAGTTGACCGATGAAGAGGTACTCGAGCATCTCCAGAAGATGCTGAAAGGAGCGAGCATTGTCCCGCTTACCGTCTCTGAGTTCTCTGCCAACAACCCACCTCCAGCTGTAAGTTGTTTTCTCTTTTTTCGGGTACTTTATGTATTCTTGTTGTATCCATTTTTGTTTAACTTTTCCTTGTCTTGTTTGTTTTATTCTTTTTCGTAGGAATTTGGGCGCAACTTTGTTGACTCGATCCCTTCTCTTGCTGTCCTCCTTGCCATGGCGAACACTAGGGAGAAACTTGCCGGAGCTTCCACAACCAGTAAGTCCCCAATCTCTACAGCGTTTCCTAGAGTTTCTTCCGGATTTGTTGATGTATATGAAGAATATGTTCCTCATCTAGTCCCCCACGGTCCTTGTAGTGTCTCAAAGAGGGGGCATACGGATGGGTCTTCATCTGGCCTGCCTACTACCAAGAAGTCTCGCAAGCCAAGTACTCCTCCAGGTACTCTAGTTGTAGCTAGCATGCTCTTAGGTGAGCATATTTATACTCTCTGTCCCTTTGTTTTCTTGTTTTTATCTTGAACCAAGTGCTTTTATTCTTTTTTCAGTGGGTGCCTTGGTGGCCTTGGTCGAGACCGAGGGGGAAGAGGATGATGAAGTACCCCTTATCATGCGTCGGTGAGTTGTTTTCATATTCCCCTACCATTAAATTTCTTCTCTTTGTCTTGACTTTTAGTCTTGATCTTTTTGAAGTAACCGGACGTCGGGTATGGGTTCTTCTGAGGCTCCAGCACCGGCTTCTTCTGAAGCTCCAGTGTTGAGTTCTTTGGTAGCTTTGGTACCAAGTTCTTCCGCAGCTCCGGTGCTGAGTTCTTCTGAGGCTCCAGCCCCGGCTTCTTCCGAGGCTCCGGTATCAGCTATACCGCTCCTGCCGCCAAGTGTCGGGGACGTTTTCGCCACCATGGTCCCCCCTGTGAAGTCTTCTTTTGGTTTTGCGAAGAAGGTGGCTGGGTGAGTGGATTCTGGCTTCATCTTTTTGCTTCTGTTCTCCTTTTCTCTGGTTCTCATCTTCGATTTCTTTTATCAATTTTCAGGCCTTTGTCTTCTCTCATTTCTTCGTCGACTTCTTCTCAGCCCTCTGTCGTGCCACCGAGTACTGAGCCTCAGGACTCACAGCGTACTATTGGTGAAGTGGCTACGGAGGCTATGAAGCTCTCTGGCGACGGTGCCGCTGTAGACTTGGCTGCCCTGGAGGTGACCATGGCCATTGCGTCGGGTCCTTTATGAGGGATTGGCCTTGGCTTCCTAGGAGGTTGCTCTGGTCATTCCTTCTTCACCTCGGTCGGCTTCTCCTTCTCCTTCTCTTGCCTCCGGTGGTCCGCCTTTTGCTAATGATGTGGTGCAGCAGTTTGATGCCACTCATCGGCTATCGAAGTTAACTACTGCCTAGGGGAGCTTATCATCCCTTGCGACTTCTTTTGGAGAAAAGCTCCAGGTAAGTTTTTTCGCCGTTCCTTTTTTGGATGTTCGCTTTTCTTCTGTCCTCATTCTTTGTTTTTATTTGTATCTTTTTGCTCAGTCCTTCTCTCATGACCATACTGGCTTCTTTTTCTCGTCTGAAAACAAGAAAAAGTTGTCTTCAGAAGTGAGCACCCTGAAAGCTGATCTTGATCTCCTCCGGGCCGAGATGGAGGCTGAGCATCAAACGCATCAGGATGAAGAAAAATCTCTTCGTGCCCGGGCTGTTGAGATCGAGAAGCAGAGGGATGCCGCTCTTCAGGAGGCTCAAAAGAACTCGGAGGCCATGAAGAACTTGGA
The DNA here is from genome assembly GCF_019320115.1 of Miscanthus floridulus. Lineage (NCBI taxonomy): Eukaryota > Viridiplantae > Streptophyta > Magnoliopsida > Poales > Poaceae > Miscanthus > Miscanthus floridulus. The sequence continues at coordinate 6,431,290 of NC_089598.1, forward strand.
GGCCATGAAGAAGGAGTGCAACGGTATTGAGGGTTCTTTTTGTTTCTTTCTGTATTCAAATTTTCCTTTCTACTGACTTGTTGTCTGCTGTTTCATCCAGCTCTCCGGGTTGAAAAGCAGAAGCTCTCGGAGGGCATTGAAGAAATGAAGACTCTTGTTCGTACAAGTCATAACAAGGCCGAGGAGGTAATTACTCATGCTAAAGAGGAACTCACGCTTGCTAAGTTGATTAGGCGTGGAGCTAACAAAGATCTTATGCAGGCCCAAAAAACTATTGAAGATTTGTCTAGCAAGTTGGCGACGGCTACTGAAAACTGGAAGGCTTTGTGGAAATCCTTTCATTCAGTAGCCGACGTTCTTCGAACTCTAGCGGATGACGGGCAATCTTGGGCTCAGTTGATTCCTCGAATTCCGACTCATTTCCAAGAGTTTGTGAAGAGGTGCGCTCAACTGTGTACCAAGAATGTCCTGGCCCAAGTCCGGGTTCTTGCTCCAGCGGCTCCTTTGTCTAAGATAGTAGAGGAAGCTGACAGTCAAGAATACATTGATGCTGTTGAGAGGATGGAGCCTGAAGTTGAAGACTTAGCTAGTAGGATAGTAGATAATCTTAATATTGTTCTCCCTTCTCCTGATGATGAGGCTTGATGTATTAGACTTTTATGCCCATGCCTTGTAATATGACATTATACTTCTTTTTTGAATGAAGGTCTTTTGTTGATGTCTTCTTTGCCTGAATGCCCTACCTATTCCTCAGATGATTTGTCGAGTACTTTTCTACTCATGTAAACAACTCGTTATATATAGATCTTTGTGTTGACGACCTTTCTTGATCTGTCGAGTGCTTGTCTGGCCTTCTCTTGTGCCCTGTAAACAACTCATTATATGTAGATCTTTGTGTTGACGACCTTTCTTGATCCGTCGAGTGCTTGTCTGGCCTTCTTTTGTGCCCTGTAAACAACTCGTTATATGTAGATCTTTACGTTCTTGGGTATCTCCAGTGTAGCCCCTGAGCCTCTTGCTATTTGGTACAAGTAGCTAGAGGGTCTTGCTTTTGAAATTGCTCTGGTCTATGCCTAGGCTTAGTTTCAGTCGTTTTGCTTTTATTTCGGGTTCTAGCTTGTTAGCTACCCTCATCGGCGAGCTCAAGCGTCTTTTCAGCTATTTTGCTCTCGGTCGGGATGCTCAGGCGTCTTTTCAGCCATTTTGCATTTTATTTCGGGTGTTAGCTTGTTAGCTACCCTCATCGGCGGGCTCAAGTATCTTTTCAACTATTTTGCTCTCGGCCGGGAAGCTCAGGCGTCTTTTCAGCCATTTTGCATTTTATTTCGGGTGTTAGCTTGTTAGCTACCCTCATCGGCGGGCTCAAGTGTCTTTTCAACTATTTTGCTCTCGGTCGGGATGCTCAGGCGTATTTTCAGCCATTTTGCATTTTATTTCAGGTGTTAGCTTGTTAGCTACCCTCATCGGCGGGCTCAAGTGTCTTTTCAACTATTTTGCTCTCGGCCGGGATGCTCAGGCGTCTTTTCAGCCATTTTGCATTTTATTTCAGGTGTTAGCTTGTTAGCTACCCTCATCGGCGGGCTCAAGTGTCTTTCCAACTATTTTGCTCTCGGCCGGGATACTCAGGCATATTTTCAACCATTTTGCATTTTATTTCGGGTGTTAGCTTGTTAGCTACCCTCATCGGCGGGCTCAAGCGTCTTTTCAGCTATTTTGCTCTCGGCCAGGATGCTTAGGTGTATTTTCAGCCATTTTGCATTTAAGAAATAACTCGGAGAGAGCCATGAGACATATGTTTGTCGAGAGATAATCATCTTTATTGATCATGAATTTTGATGTGTTACGATGATACATTGCGGTATCTTTGTTGATCATGAACGTTGATCTCTTGTGTCTTGTATACATATTTTCCCTTGAGTTGTTTTTATGCGTAGAATCTTCGTAGCTGACTGATGTGCCATGTATTGTTGACTTCTTTTCCATCTTCAGTTATGAGCTTGTATGTGCCTGGTCCGATGACTTTTGTGACGATAAAAGGACCTTCCCATGGACTGAGTAGTTTGTGGCATCCGTCGGTTTTTTGTATTCTTCTTAGTGCTAAGTCTCCGACTTGTAACGATCGAGACTATGTATTCTTGTTGTAGTGGCGCCTTAGTCCTTGGAGGTATTTCGCTGATTGCAGGGTAGCGTTTACTCTGACTTCTTCTGTGCTGTCGAGTTCTAATCTTCGGGTGTGTTCTGCTTCTCCTTCGTCGTATTGTTCTATCCTTGGTGACGTCCAGATCAGGTCTACGGGTAGTACGGCTTATGATCTGTATACCAGGAAGAAAGGTGAGTATCCGGTGGCTCTGCTTATTTGAGTCCGTAGCCCCCATACCACCTTGGGTAATTCTTCGATCCATTTTGACCCATAGTCTACTAGTTCTTCATACAGTCTTGGTTTTAATCTGGCTAGTATGAGTCCATTAGCCCTTTCTACCTGTCCGTTGGCTTCTAGATGTGCGACTGATGCGTAATCTATACTGAAGCCACAATTCTATGCCCAACATTTTTTAATTCTGTAGCTGTGAAGGGAGAACCCAAATCTATGATGATTCGATTAGGCATGCCGAAGCGGTGCATAATATCTTGGATGAACTCGACCGCTTTGGCTACGCTGTATTTTGCGAGTGGTTTGTATTCGATCCACTTGGTTAACTTGTCGATTGCTACAAAGATATACTCGAAACCACCCTTTGCTTTCTTGAGAGGTCCTACTTGATCCAGCCCCCAGCAGGAGAAAGGCCAAGCGGGTGGAATGCAGATGAGGTTGTGGGCTGGCACATGAGCTTGTCTTGCGAACATCTAACAACTTTTGCATCTTCTGACGAGTTCTTCTGCGTCTTTCAATGCGGTTGGCCAGTAGAAACTAGTGCGGAATGCTTTGCCGACTAGTGTTCTTGAAGCGGCGTGATTTCCACAGCAACCTGAGTGTATTTCGTCTCGGGTTTTTTTTGCCTTCTTCAAATGAGACGCATTTTAGGAGTACTCCTGATGATGCGGCTCTTCTGTATAGCTTGTCTCCTACTAGGACGTAATTCTTGCTTCTGCGGACGACTTGTGTGGCTTGCTATTTTTCCGCTGGCAACTTATTCTCTTTAATGTAATCCATAAAAACATGTGTCCATGAAGTGTTGATCACCAGAATCTGGTTGCCTTTGGCTGTGAGTTCTGTGGTTGTCTCACCGAGTTGTTTGATAGAAGGAGCTGATAACTCCTCTATGAATACGTCGGGTGGGACCTTTGCCCTGTCGGATCCAAGCTTGGCAAGAACATCTGCTGCAATGTTGGAATCCCGCATGACATGTAGTATTTCTAGTCCTTGGAAGTGCTTTTCGAGTTTTTGGATTTCAGCACAGTAAGCACCCATGTTTTCTTTGGTGCAATCCCAATCTTTGTTGACTTGGTTGATGACTACTGCTGAATCACCATATATGAGTAGTCGCTTGATTCTGAGGGTAATAGCCACTCTTAGCCCGTGTATGAGAGCTTCATATTCTGCTTCATTATTGGTGGCTTGCCATAATATCTGAAGGACATATTTTATTTCGGGTGTTAGCTTGTTATCTACCCTCATCGGTGGGCTCAAGTGTCTTTTCAACTATTTTGCTCTCGGCCGGGATGCTCAGGCGTCTTTTCAGCCATTTTGCATTTTATTTCGGGTGTTAGCTTGTTAGCTACCCTCATCGGCGGGCTCAAGTGTCTTTTCAACTATTTTGCTCTCAGCCGGGATGCTCAAGCGTATTTTCAGCCATTTTGCATTTTATTTCGGGTGTTAGCTTGTTAGCTACCCTCATCGGTGGGCTCAAGTGTCTTTTCAACTATTTTGCTCTCGGTCGAGATGCTCAGGCGTCTTTTCAGCCATTTTGCATTTTATTTCAGGTGTTAGCTTGTTAGCTACCCTCATTGGTGGGCTCAAGTGTCTTTTCAACTATTTTGCTCTCGGTCGGGATGCTCAGGTGTATTTTTAGCCATTTTGCATTTTATTTCGGGTGTTAGCTTGTTAGCTACCCTCATCGGCGGGCTCAAGCGTCTTTTCAGCTATTTTGCGCTCGGCCGGGATGCTCAGGCGTATTTTCAGCCATTTTGCATTTAAGAAATAACTCGGAGAGAGCCATGATACATATGTTTGTCGAGAGATAATCATCTTTATTGATCATGAATATTGATGTGTTACAATGATACATTGCGGTATCTTTGTTGATCATGAACGTTGATCTCTTGTGTCTTGTATACATATTTTCCCTTGAGTTGTTTTTATGCGTAGAATCTTCGTAGCTGACTAATGTGCCATGTATTATTGACTTCTTTTCCATCTTTAGTTATGAGCTTGTATGTGCCTAGTCCGATGACTTTTGTGACGATAAAAGGACCTTCCCATGGACTGAGTAGTTTGTGGCATCCGTCGGTTTTTTGTATTCTTCTTAGTGCTAAGTCTCCGACTTGTAACGATCGAGACTGGGTATTCTTGTTGTAGTGGCGCCTTAGTCCTTGGAGGTATTTCGCTGATTGTAGGGTAGCGTTTACTCTGACTTCTTCTGTGCTGTCGAGTTCTAATCTTCGGGTGTGTTCTGCTTCTCCTTTGTCATATTGTTCTATCCTTGGTGACGTCCAGATCAGGTCTGCGGGTAGTATGGCTTCTGATCCGTATACCAGGAAGAAAGGTGAGTATCCGGTGGCTCTGCTTATTTGAGTCCGTTGCCCCCATACCACCTTGGGTAATTCTTCGATCCATTTTGACCCATAGTCTACTAGTTCTTCGTACAGTCTTGGTTTTAATCCGGCTAGTATGAGTCCATTAGCCCTTTCTACCTGTCCGTTGGCTTCTGGATGTACGACTGATGCGTAATCTATACTGAAGCCACAATCCTGTGCCCAACTTTTGAATTCTATAGCTGTGAAGGGAGAACCCAAATCTATGATGATTCGATTGGGCATGCCGAAGCGGTGCATAATATTTTGGATGAACTCGACCGCTTTGGGTGCGCTGTATTTTGCGAGTGGTTTGTATTCGATCCACTTGGTGAACTTGTCGATTGCTACAAAGATGTACTCGAAATCGCCCTTTGCTTTCTTGAGAGGTCCTACTTGATCCAGCCCCCCAGCAGGAGAAAGGCAAAGCTGGTGGAATGCAGATGAGGTTGTGGGTTGGCACATGAGCTTGTCTTGCGAACATCTGACAACTTTTGCATCTTCTGACGAGTTCTTCTACGTCTTTCAAAGCAGTTGGCTAGTAGAAACTAGTGCGGAATGCTTTGCTGACTAGTGTTCTTGAAGCGGCGTGATTTCCACAGCAACCTGAGTGTATTTCGTCTAGGATTTGTTTGCCTTCTTCAAATGAGACACATTTTAGGAGTACTCGTGATGATGTGGCTCTTCTATATAGCTTGTCTCCTACTAGGACGTAATTCTTGCTTCTGCGGACGACTTGTGTGGCTTGCTATTTTTCCGCTGGCAACTTATTCTCTTTAATGTAATGAATAAAAACCTGTGTCCATGAAGTGTTGATCACCAGAATCTGGTTGCCTTTGGCTATGAGTTCTGTGGTTGTCTCACTGGGTTGTTTGATAGAAGGAGCTGATAACTCCTCTATGAATACGTCGGGTGGGACCTTTGCCCTATCGGATCCAAGCTTGGTAAGAACATCTGCTGCAATGTTGGAATCCCGCATGACATGTAGTATTTCTAGTCCTTGGAAGTGTTTTCGAGTTTTTGGATTTCAGCACAGTAAGCACCCATGTTTTCTTTGGTGCAATCCCAATCTTTGTTGACTTGGTTGATGACTACTGCTGAATCGCCATATACGAGTAGTCGCTTGATTCCGAGGGTAATAGCCACTCTTAGCCTGTGTATGAGAGCTTCATATTCTGCTTCATTGTTGGTGGCTTGCCATAATATCTGAAGGACATACTTTAGTTGTCTTCCGTCTGGAGAAATTAGGAGGACGCCTGCACCGGCTCCACCTAGCTTAAGTGATCCTTCAAAGTACATCTTCCAATGATCAAGGATGGCGCTTGATATGGGTTGTTGAATTTCTATCCATTCGGCAACAAAATCCGCAAGGGCTTGAGATTTAATTGCTTTCTGCGGGGTGAAATCTATGTTGAGAGCACCGAGTTCAACCGCCCACTTGGATATGCGTCCTGTTGCGTCTTTATTGTGTAAGATGTCTCCTAGTGGGAAATCTGTCACCACGGTAATCTTGTGGCTTTCAAAATAGTGACGAAGCTTGCGTGAAGTGATCAGTAGGGCGTAGAGTAGTTTTTGCACATGCGGGTACCGGATTTTTTATTCTGACAGTACTTCGTTGATGTAGTATACTGGGTGTTGTACTTTATACACACGCCCTTCTTCTTCTCTTTCCACTACTATTGTCGTGCTGACTATAGTAGTAGTTGCTGCAATGTATAGCATCATGTTTTCGTCTTTCTTTGGAGGTGTGAGGACTGGTGAGGAGGTGAGGTATGCCTTAAGTTTCTTGAAAGCTTCATTGGCTTCTTCCGTCCACTCGAACTTGTCTGTCTTCTTTAGTAGTTTAAAGAAAGGCAACCCTTTTTCGCCGAGTCTTGATATGAAACGGTTGAGTGCCGCCATGCAGCCTGTTAGTTTTTATACGTCTTTGATGTTTCAAGGAGGGCCCATCTCTGTTATTGCTCGAATTTGCTTGGCGCTTGCTTCGATTCCACGATGACTGACCAAGAATCCGAGTAGTTGTCCTGAGGGAACTCCAAATACACACTTGTTTGGGTTCAATTTCCACCTCCACCTCTTCAGATTTTCGAAGGTTTGTTTTAAGTCTTCAATCAGTGTATTTGGGTTCTTTGTTTTTACAACCACGTCATCCACGTATGCTTCTATGTTTTCACCGATCTGATCACCGAGGCATGTTTGGATGGCTCTTTGGTAAGTGGCTCCAGCATTCTTAAGTCCAAACGACATGGTCCTATAGCAGTAGGCGCCGAATGGAGTGATGAAAGACGTCTTGCTTTGGTCCTGTTCTTTTAATGCGATCTGGTGATATCCAGAATAGCAATCAAGAAAAGATAATAAGGCAGATCCTGCTATTGAATCGACTATCTGATTAATGCGTGGTAGTCCAAACAGATCCTTTGGACAGTGTTTGTTGAGATCTGTGTAGTCAACACACATGCGCCACTCGTCTGTGTTCTTTTTTCTGTACCAGAATTGGATTTGCTAGCCAATCCGGATGGAGAATTTCCCTGATGAATCCAACTGCCATTAGTTTTGCAATTTCCTTTTTAATTGTTGCCTTCTTGTTGGGAGAGAATCGTCGTAGTCATTGCTTCACAGGCTTGGAGCCTTCATTGATATCAATTCCGTGCTCAGCCAACTCTCTTGGGACCCCTGGCATGTCGGCCGGCTTCCAAGCGAAGATGTCCTTGTTGTCCCGAAGAAAGTTGGTGAGCGCGAGTTCCTATTTTGCCGATAGGTGGGCACTGATGGTTGCTGTTTTTGTGGGATCACCGGTGCCTAGGTCAATTTGCTTGACGTTGGCTTCTTTTGGTGGTGCTAGGATGCTTGGTCTCTTAACCGGTATCTCTAGTTCTTCTTGGCTTGTTTCTACGGCGATAGTGGCTATTTCTTTTCTTCCATCGTTTGCCTATGCCTTTGCTGCAATTTGGATTGCTTGTACGTCGCAGTCAAATGCGCGCTTTAAATCGCTCCGAAGAGAAAGAACTCCGTTAGGCCCTAGCATCTTAAGCAACAAGTATGGATAATACGGTATTGCCATGAATTTTGCTAGTGCTGGGCGCCCAAGAATTGCATGATATGATGAATCGAAATCTGTGACTTCAAATTTGATGAACTCTGTGCGGTAGTTCGAGGGAGTCCCAAAGGTAACCGGTAGAGTGATTTGTCCAAGTGGCATTGCTGCCTTGCCGGGTACTATGCCATAAAAAGGTGTGCTTGTTGGTGTGATCATCCCGGCGAGTTGTAGTCCCATCTTCCTTAGAGTTTCTGAAAAGATGATGTTGAGTTCGGCTCCTCCGTCGATTAGTACTTTTGTAACAGTCATGTCAGCAATGGTTGGATCTAGAACCAATGGGTAATGGCCTGCGTTTCCTACACTGGTCCACTAGTCTTCTCTTGAGAATTGGATTGGGTACTCTGACCAGTTGAGACATCTTGGTGTAGCGGGTTCTGCGGCCATGATTGTTCGTAGCGCTAGTTTTTCTTGATGTTTGCTTCTAGAGTCTGGAATCCCAGCAAAGATTACTGCTACTGTCCCTCTGGATTTTTGGAATCCCTTGTCATCATGGTTGTCTCCTTCTTTTTTCTGATTGTCTTCTTTATTGTTTCCCTTGCTATCTTTTCTAGTGTATCTTTCGTTGAAGGTGTAGCAATTTTCGATGGTGTGCTTCCCGTTGGGGTGCAAAGGGCAACGCATGTTCTCAATGTCGTCATATCTTCTGGGCTTGGTAAATTTCTTTGATTTGTCAGCCATCGCTACTGTGTTGTCTAGACCTCGCTTTCTCTCCTGATGTCTGTTGTTTCGAGGATTTTGCCTGTCCGGGTTGTCTCTGTTGTTCCTTTCCGAGAATCTTTCTCTTGTTTTTTATTCTGCAGTAATCATCTTTTCTACTGTTCTTCTAAATTCTTTGTTATTTCTTGGGTTTTCTTTGCAGAAGTCTTGAAATTGCCACCTAGCCATGATTCCATGAGAGAAAGCTTCGATTACTTCTCGTTGTGTAATGTCATGTACTTGAGCTCGTAGTTCGCCAAATCATCGATAGTAATTTCTGAGACTTTCACCTCCTTTCTGTTTGAGTCCTTTTAATTCTGCGTGGGTGATTGGATGTGTAATAATTCCCGCAAAATTTTCATAGAAAGCTCTTTGCAAGTCTTCCCAATTTCTGATTGATCCGGGATTTAATTTGTCAAACCATTGAAGCGGCATGGTTTCTAGGGCCATGGGAAAGAACAAGGTTTTGATGTCATCGTCTCCTCTGGCTAATTCAATCGATTGTGAGTAAATCCTGAGCCATTGCTTTGGTTCGGTCTTGTCGTCGTACTTGGAGTGGTTGGACGGTTTGAACTTGTGAGGTAGTCGAATCGAAGCAAGTCTGTTTGCAAAACAGGGAAATCTATCGTGTGTTCTGGCTTCTGTATATTCTGATTCTGCGCCCCCTTCTTGCCAACTGTCGTCTTGGTGAGAGTAGTTTTGTGTGGCTGTCCATGTAGGTGCTCTGCTTCTGTCCTTTCTTGGTTGCTCGACTCGGTTATTTTGACTGTGATTTCTTCGGCTCCCTCCGTTGTGACTTCCACTTGGTCCTAGTCTTTCGAAAGCATACTTCCTTTGATTTTGATCTTCCTATTCATGAGATGTTGCCTTTCTGTCGTTCGTTTTAAAGACTGTTGATCGGAGGAAATCTCGGAGCTGTTCTTGTTTCTCATTAGGATGTGAGGTCGCCCTGAGTTCTTCTAGTGCTTCTCGGATCTTATCATAGGGTGTATTCGCTGCTCGTCCTTCTTCGATCTCTCGTTCTGATTTTCTTCTATTGTACTCAGCTAGGTCTGATTCATATTTGATCCAGGTGTCTTTCCGCTGTTTCACACGGCGTTGTCGTCCTTGTTTCAATTTGTTCTTTCTTTCTCTCGCTTGCCTCTGACTCTCAGTCTCACCGTCGTGCCCCTGGATAAATGGTGATATGTTGGACTCGGATTCATTTGAAGACCTTACGTCGGGTGCTTTTGGGGGGATCAATGGTGATCGAGGATGGCAAATCATGAGTACTTCTCTAGCGTGAGTTGTTCTATCATCGTCGTTGATTTCCGTACTGCCAGAGCTGTTGATAACTTCAGTAGAGGTCTCAAAGTCATAGATGGAATCTCCTTCTTAGTAGGGTAGAATTGTTGTTGTCGTGTTGTCAACTAGTTGGGTGTCGTCATCCTTAGGAACGGTACCTGGCCAGTGAATGATGCAGTCTTGAGATGTTATGGTTAAAACGAGACCTTCCTGGGCTCCCTTTAGCGGCATTCTAAGTATGGGATAAGTGGATCCTTCATGCCATGTCTGATAAGATGTTGCCATGTTGTGGAGTCCAAACGGAAAAAGACCCGACTTCTTTGAAGTATTCTGGGTGTACTCCGAGTAGTATTCTTGATAGGTTGACGTCATGTCCCAGAGCTTTGTCAGAAAAGAACTCGGTTTTCCGAAAGAACTCGGATAAGACTTCATTTTGGAAGCGGAACTTGAGTTTGAATCGGATACGTGAATTTGTGAAAACTGAGTCGGATTGGATATTACGAGCTGTGCAAATCTTCCAGCAAGCTGATCTGTCGTTATCGTCGAAATAGGATGGTCTTGATGATGATCTGAATCTTCAAGGAGACAGCCTTGGAGCTTGCCATCGTCGCCCACCTTGCAGATCCATGAACCGAAGATGAAGGTCGATCCCTTCGAGAAGATCATGTTGTCGAGGTCCATCAAGCTCTCGGATGCAAAGTCGCCGAAACCCCCTACCTGGCGCGCCAGCTGTCGATGTTTGACCACCGATAGCCTGCCTCGGGGGTACCCGGGGTAGTATGTTCGGGTTTCAGCGTATGCAGAACTCGATGGTTAACGCAAGAGACAGTCGATTTATCCTGGTTCAGGCCCTCGATCGTAGATCGAGTAATAGCCCTACGTCTAGTCAGTGTTAGCTTTTGCGTTGGATTGATTATGAAGTGTTGTGTTGTACAATATTTCTATTGAACTCCTAATCTAAGGAGCCCTGCCCTCCTTTATATAGTTAGGAGGTCAGAGTCCTAGTCGGTTTACAATGAGAATTCCTAATAGGATTATGGAGTAACACTACTACTAAGATTACAGGGGAAGAATCCTAATTAGACTAGGTCTTCTCCCTTCCTTGTGGGGTATCCCGTGGGTCCCACACTGACAGGGTCGGATGTCACAAAAGATCGGGGATTTCGATAACAAAACTGATAAGCGAAAGTATGCGTTTATTTAGGGGTAAAAGCGACATAGCTGCTCGATGTTCTAGGCATTGGTGAAGACCTCGTCGTCGATGGTCTTTAGCTTATAGACGCTTGGCTAGAGCACCTCCACGATGATGTACGGTCCCTCCCACGGTGGGGAGAGCTTGTGATGGTCCTTGTTGCTCTAGACGAGGCGAAGGACCAGGTCCCCGACGTTGAAGGCCTAGCCTCGTACTCATTGGTTGTGGTACCGCCGCAACGCCTGCTGGTACTTGGATGAGCAGAGGAGGGAAATGTCATGTGTTTGTCTAGCTGGTCCATGGCATCCTTGAGAGATGCCTAGGCTCCCTATGCATCGTACGCCTTGATCCTTGGTGCTCCATAGTCAAGGTCGGTTGGGAGGATAGCCTTGGAACCATAGATCATGAAGAAGGGTGTATAGCCAGTGGCTCAACTAGCGGTTGTCCTTAGGCTCCAGAGTACCACCGTGCACCGACCTTGTTCAATCGGTTGAAGATCCTAGGCTTGAGGCCCTATTGGACCATGCTGTTTGCGCGCTCGACCTACCCGTTTGTTCGGGGGTGCACAACGGTGGCCCAATCGACCCGAATGTGGTATTCATCGCAGAATCAAAGGAACTTCTTTCTGGTGAACTATGTATCATTGTCCGTGATGATGGAGTTTGGGACTCCAAAGCGATGGACGATATCGAGGAAGAACAGCACGGCTTGCTCGGATTTGATCGCAGAGATCGGCTGAGCTTCTATCTACTTTGTAAACTTGTCTATGGTGACAAACAAGTGCATGTAACCCCCATGCGCTTTTTTGAGAGGTCCAATTAGATCGAGCCCCCAAACTATGAATGGCTAGGTAATGGGGATCATCTAGAGCACTTGGGCTGGTAGATGAGTCTACCGAGCATAGTACTGGCACCCTTCGCAGGCGCGTACGATCTGCTCGGTGTCAGCTACAGTGGTGGGCCAGTAGAAGCCCTATCGAAACATGTTTTTGACTAGGGTTTTGGGTGCGGCATGGTGACTGCAGATCCCACCGTGGATATCACTCAGCAAACGCTTCCCCTGTTCGATGGGGATGCAGCACTATAGGATCCCGGTGTGGCTTCACTTGTAGAGTTTACCCTCCACAAGAACAAAGGACTTGGCACGACGTGCGAGCCATCGAGCTTCCGTCTTCCCATCAACATCATGTTACGGAAGAGGTAGTCGAGGTATAGTGCCCTCCAGTCGACCAGAGGGTCGGGCTCCATCGCTGGGTCTTCTTCGAGTTCCATGACTTTAGGGCTAGATGGAGCCGACGGTTGGTGAACCCCTAAGCTTGAATTAGGAGGACCATCATCGGCATGTTTCAACCCCTCGTAGCGAACCAAGGGCTTGTGTTGGTCACTGGCGAAGACACCTGTTGGCATCGGCTCTCGGCTAGATGCTGCCTTCGCAAGCGCGTTGGCTATCTCATTGAGGCGCCTTGGGATGTGATTGAGCTCGAGGCTATCGAACTTGACCTCTAGTCGTTGGACTTCTTGGAAGTATGCATCCATCTAGGTGTCATGGTAGCTTGACTCCTTCATGACTAAATCAACCACCAGCTAGGAGTCTCCCCGAATGTCTAGACGTCGGACGCCCAACTCGATGGCAATGCGTAGGCTGTTGATGAGCGCCTCATATTTGGCCACATTGTTGGAGGAGGGGAAATGGAGACAAACCATGTGCCTCAAGCATACCCCGAGGGGCGATATGAAGACCAGCCCCGTGCCGACGCCCTTCTTCATCAGCGATCTATCAAAGTACATCGTCTAGTACTCTTGACTGATGACCGCTGGTGGCATTTGAACCTCGATCCATTCTATGATGAAATCAGCTAACACCTAGGACTCGATGGTCGTCTGAGGGGCATACGCAATGCCTTGACCCATCAGCTCGAGTGCCCATTTTGTGGTCCTCCCTGTGGCATCCTAGTTTTGGATGACCTCACCGAGGGGGAAGGACATCATGACTGTCACCGGGTGTGACTCAAAGTACTAAAGTAGCTTCCTCTTTGTGATGAGGATAGTGTACATGAGCTTCTAGATTTGGGGATAGCGGGTCTTTGAGTCAGATAGGACTTTGCTGATGAAGTACATAGGGCGCTGTACTTTTAGGGCATGCCACTCTTCTTCCCGCTCCACTACCAGGGTGAAAGCTCTAGTTTGGTTTTGGTTAATTGATGAAACCCTAAGTGCTAACCTAGTTTATCAAAGTGATTATGAGATAGGTAGCACTACTCCAAGTAATGAAGCAATGGCGAAGATCATGACAATGGTGATGGCATGGTGATGATCAAATGCTTAAACTTGGAAAAGAAGAAAGAGAAAAACAAAAGGCTCAAGGCAAAGGTAAAATTGTAGGAGCCATTTTGTTTTGGTGATCAAGACACTTAGCGAGCGTGATCACATTTAGGATAGATAGCCGTACTATTAAGAGGAGTGAAACTCGTATCGAAATGCGGTTATCAAAGTGCCACTAGATGCTCTAATTCATTGCATATGCATTTAGGATCTGGTGGGGTACTAACACCCTTGACAAAGTTTGTGAAAATATGCTAACACATGTGCACAAGGTGATACACTTGGTGGTTGGCACATTTGAGCAAGGGTGAAGGAGATAGAGTCGAAAAGGAGTGAGTCGTGCTATTTACAGAGTGACCGGACGTGTCCGGTATGGTGACCGGACACGTCCGGTATTCGGCGACGTACTCAGCGACTGGACACGTCCGGTATAATTTAGCAAAGGCAGTGTTCAGCAGTGAAGTCGATCGGACGCTGGCAGCGTCCGGTCCGGTGTGACCGGACGCGTCCGGTCGTCCATGGGTGCTTACTGTACTTGACCGGACGCTGAGGCTCAGCGTCCGGTCAGTCTCTACCAGACGCGTTCAGTTGGCCCTGGTGGCTTACTAGACTCGATCGGACTCAGCGGTGCAGTGTCCGGTCAATTGAGTTTCTACGTCCGGTGTGAGCGTCCGGTCATCGGCAGAATACGCGGCAATGGCTACGATGATTTGAACCGGACACGTGGCAGTCTAGGGCTACCGAACACGTCCGGTAACCGGACGTGTCCGGTATTCACGACCGGAGCGTCCGGTGCTGCGTCCGGTCAGTTGGACTGCAGCGTCCGGTCAGCCCGCGTTATGCCCAGTGAAGGGGTATAACGGCTCTATTTGATGGGGGCTTCTATTTAAAGCCCTATGGCCGGCTCAAGCTACAACTCTTGCACATTTTCATTGACATAGCAACCTTGTGAGCTTAGCCAAAGCCCTCCCACTCATCTCCATCATTGATTCATCATCTTTGTGAGATTGGGAGAGAATCCAAGTGCATTGCTTGAGTGATTGCATCTAGTGGCACTTGGTATTCGTGTTGCACTACGGATTTTGCTTGTTACTCTTGGTGGTTGCCACCACCTAGATGGTTGGAGCAGCGGTGGAGGATTGGCACGAGTTGGTGATTGTTCATTGCCATCTCCGGTGATTGTAAGGGGAGTTGTACCTTCCCCGGTGGAGTGCCGAAAGGTAACTCTAGTAAATTGCTCGTGTCATTGAGTTACCTCACTTGTGGGTCGGTTCTTGCGGTGTCCTATCGTGTGGACGAGGTTTGTGAAACACCTCTTAGCCGCTGAACCACCAAGTGTTGGTCGACACAACACGGACGTAGCGTGTTGGCAAGCACATGAACCTTGGGAGAAAATCGATTGTCTCTTATCTTTGGCATTCTCCTGGTGATTGGCTATATATTCATCTTGTGATTGGTTCATCCCCTACACGGCGGTATAATCACCCTACTCACTTATTTACATTCTTGCAAACTAGTTGATACAAGCTCTTTAGTGTAATTAGAATTGAGAGCTTGCTTTATTATTTACAATCATCTAGTTGAGCTCTTTAGAGTAGCAAGGTTGAGAGCTCTTAGTGAGTAGTTACATAGCAAGTTTGTGTGCCTAAGTAATCATTGCAACTAGAATTGTTGGATAGGTGGCTTGCAACCCTTGTAGAGCTAGAGCAAGTTTGCATTACGCTATTTGTCATACTAATCAAATTGCTCTAGTTGATTTGTAGATTTTTAAATAGGCTATTCACCCCCCCCCCCTCTAGCCATATTAGGACATTTCACAGGGCGATGCTGACCACTTGTGTGGTGGCCGCTATGTAGAGCAGAAGGGATTCTCCATCGGTTGGAGGAACTAGGATCGGGGCCTTTGTTAGAAGCTGCTTGACCGCGTCAAGTGCCTCCTGGGCCTCGGGCGTCCATTCGAAGTGGTCCGCCTTCTTTAGAAGTTGATTAAGGGGGAGACCTCGTTCACCAAGGCACAAGATGAAGCGGCTAAGCGTGGCGAGGCATCCCATAACCCGTTATACCCCCTTTATGTTCTGAATTAGGCCCATCCTCGTGATGGCAGAGATTTTCTCCGGGTTGGCTTTGATGCCACGCTCGGAGACGATGAAACCAAGCAACATGCCCCTTGGGACCCTAAAAACACACTTTTTGGGATTGAGTTTGATGCCGTTTGCTCAGTGTTTTGTGAAGGTTTGTTCAAGATTGGCTACGAGGTGGTCAACCTGCTTGGATTTGACCATGATGTCGTCGATGTAGGCCTCAACAGTCCGCCCGATGAGGTTTCCAAAGCACTTGAGCATACAGCACTGGTATGTAGCCCCATCGTTCTTCAGACCGAACGGCATTGTGACGTAGTAAAATGATCTAAAGGGGGTGATGAAAGATGTCACGAGATGGCTGGACTCTTTCATCGCAATTTGATGGTAACCGGAGTACGCATCAAGGAAGCGGAGGGTTTTACACCCCGAGGTAGAGTCAACTATCTGGTCTATACGTGGTAAAGAAAATGGATCCTTTGGGCATGCCTTGTTGAGACCCATGTAGTCAACACACATCCTCTATTTCCCGCTCTTCTTTCATACAAGGACGAGATTGGCTAACCACTCTAGATGTTATACTTCCTTGATGAATTCGGCCGCCAAAAGTTTTGCTATCTCCTCGCCGATGGTCCTGCGTTTCCCCTCGTCGAAGCAAGCGTTGCTTCACTGGTTTGGAGCTTAGGTGGATTTTCAAGGTATGCTCGGTGACCTCCCTCGGAATGCCTAGCATATCCGAGGGTTTCCACACAAAGGTGTCTTTATTGTCGCGGAGGAAGTCGACGAGCGTGCTTTCCTATTCGAAGGAAAGCGTGGTACCAATGCACACCATTTTGCGCTCAGTGGTCTCAGGGTCTATGAGGACTTCCTTAGAGCCTTCCGCTGGCTCGAAGGACCCGGTCAACCTCTTAGGGTCGGGTGCTTCTTCGATGACCTCTTTCCTGATATCCACGAGCTCTTCAGAGGCGATGATTGTTGTGGTGTGATCACAGCACTCAACCTCGCACTCATAGGTGTGCTTGAAAGAGGTGCCGATAGTGATGACTCCACCGAGGCCTAACATCTTTAGCTTGAGGTAGGTGTAGTTGGGGACGGCTATGAACTTCGCGTAACATGGTTGTCCTAGGATAGCGTGGTAAGTTCTGTGAAACCCAACCACTTTGAAGGTGAGGGCCTCGGTCCTATAGTTGGATGGACCCCCGAAGGTGACGGGCAGATCAATCTGCCCAAGTGGCATGGCCTGCTTTCCAGGCACGATGCCATGAAAAGGCGCTCCGGTTGGCCGAATGCGCGCTCGATCAATGCCCATGTCATCGAGCGTCTCGACATACATGATGTTGAGGTCGTTGCCTCCATCCATCAGTACTTTGGTGAGCCGCTTCATGCCGATGATTGGGTCGACCACGAGCGGGTATCTCCCTGGCTATGGGATGTTCTCCGGGTGGTCGGTTCGATCGAAGGTTATAGTGGACTCTGACCACCAGAGGAAGGCATGTGTGGCCGGTTTGGTCACATAGACCTCATGGCGTGCGATCTTCTGACGGTGCTTGGAGTCATAGTCCTCTGATCCTCCAAAGATCATGAGGCAGCCATCCAACGTTGGAAACCCACCGTCTTTCTCCTCGGCGTCGTCCGTGGCGGGGTCAAGGTCCTTCCCGTGCTCTCCCTTGTTAGAGCCTCCAGACAAGAACCACCTCATGAGACTGCAGTCTTTGTACATATGCTTGACGGGGAAGGCATGGTTCGTGTATGGCCCCTCGAGTAGTTTTTTGAAGTGGTTCGGAGTCCCTCCATTGGCTTCCGACCACCCCTACGGTCAGCGGTAGCCACGAGCGAGCCCTCGCGCCTTTGCTTCTTGTTCTTCTTTTTGGCGGGATGATTGGAGGCACTTTCGTCGGTGTCCTCATCTCACCTTGCCTTGCCATCGAGGCGATCGAAGATCGCTCCGACCGCTTCTTTGCCTAAGGCGTTCCTTAGTGGTACGTGGGCCCTTGCGTCTTAGCTTGTGAACCAGGGACTTATAGGTTTTCCTAGATAGGAAACCTCCTATGATGTCGGCATCGGCAATGTTAGGGAGCTCATTGCATTGTTGGGAGAAGCGCTGGATGTACCCACAGAGGGTTTCTCTGGCCTTCTGCCGGTAGTTTTTGAGGTCCCACGGGTTTCTAGGGCGCTTGTATGTGCCTTAGAAGTTTCCCACAAAGATCTCCTTTAGGTTCACCCAACTCTAGATCCTGTTGGACAGCTGGTGTTCCAACCATGTTCGTGCCGAATCGGCTAAGAACAGTGGAAGGTTGCGGATAATGAAGTCGTCATTATCTGCACCACCGGCTTAGTAGGCAAGCCGATAATCTTCAAGCCATAGTCCGGGGTTTGTCTCCCTAGAGTACTTTAGGATGTTGGTTGGTGGCCATTACCTTGGTGGGAAGGCAACATTGAGGATGTGTCGGCCGAAGGCCTGAGGGACCAGTAGGCCGAGGCTCGAGTTTCGGTCCTCACCATTGTCGTAGCGTCCGTCGTGACGAGGATGATAGCTGCGGCTGGCTCCCTCTCTTGGATCATCGTGGGTACGCCTATGAGCATCGAGAGTGACGCTGATGCACTAGGACCGCAGCGTGCTGCCTGCCGCCCTGTGATGCCTGGTGGACCGATGCGTCCCTGCTGGGACATCCAGAGAGCGTGCGTTGGCTAATGTCGAGCTCGCATCGCCGAGACAACTCTCTGCCTGCTACGCCGCTGCACGCTCGAGCAGCGTGCGAATCTTGTGGTGAGCCCGATGATCCTCGAATGACGTGGCCTCTAGAAGATCGTGGAGCAGGGCCGCTGCAGTGGCAATGTTCTAGCTTGCTCGAGCGAAGCGAGGGAGAGCTTCATCGTCGGCGATGATCCTCCAGTTCACATCATGGGCCATGGCGCATGCGCGCCCACCGTCTCCGTGGCGTTCGATCTCCTAATCGAGCTCTATGCATTCCCGCTCAAGCTAGAGTCACGCTTCCTCGATCTCTCAGTGTCAAGCTTTTAGCTACTCCACCCTTATGCGAGGTGGGGCCGTTGTTTCCCCCTCAGCCTCGTCATCGAGGTTGTTTGTTGGGGTAGCCTCCTCCTCAGGGACGCTTTCGACATGTCCCTCTAGGGTACCCATCATGAAGCATTCATGAGAGGGGTGATGGCTCTCCCTGCTAGAGTCAGAGCCAGAAGGCGACTCCGGCTTCTCTACGAGGAGGTCGTGGAAGGATTCCGCAACGTGTTCGATCACCCCCATGAACTCGTTGTTCGTGGGGGATTGGATCATATGTTGTGCTAGATGGTGGCCAATGGTTTCTGCAGCGTTGTAGAGACCAAACGGGAGCACCATCGGGACGCTCCTGACGATGTATTCCGAGGAGAACGGCTCTCCTCCGGTAAGCCGCAGCTCCTCGAGCATCTTGGTGATCGCGTCGAGGCCGGCGAGATGGAAGGTTTAAACGATGGCGGGCATCCGCGCTAGTTCTCCTTCCACCGTGACGATGAAGTCCAGGTCCCCGAAGCGCACGTGCGCGCCCGAGACCCAGCTGATTCCATGGCTAGCCATCCGCGACCTGATGTTGATGTCGGAACGCATAAAGGCCCCTACCTGGCACGCAACTATCGGTGTTTTGAGTAAACACCAACTAGTAAATTTGTATTATTGTGCGTTGGACCCGGATGGTGTGCTAAAAGACACAAGGTTTATACTGGTTTGAGCAAAACATCCCTACGTCCAGTCTGCAGTAGCTCGTGTAATTGGCACTGAAAGGTTCGTAGTAGGGGTTACAAACGGGCGAGAGAGGGACATGTCCCAAGTCTTTGATGGAAAGGTTGAAAGGATGCTAAGAGCTTGGTTGCTGCTCAGCTGTGTGTTATGTGATGCGTGGTATGTTCTCTTGATCCCTCTCTTTTAGTGGGGTGCCCTACCTTCCCTTTTATAGACCAAGGGGAAGCAGGGATTACAGATGAGAGAAAGAAGAAGAACCAGAGGCCAAGAAGGTCCTTCGAAGGTGCCGGGTCTTCCTTTTCCTCTGAGCCAGTTCTGCTGACACGGCAGACGGTGCCAGGGATAGCTCCATGCTGGGCGTCTGTTCGTTGATGATGCCACGCTCTGGCTTAATCAGCATGTGGTCACGTCCCATCCTGCCCCGACGGGCGGCGCAACGGACCGGGGTGTTGACCCGCAACCCTATGGGGGGCAGACAACGCAGTGACTGCACGTCCATCATTGTAGAGGGCGCGAGTCTCCTACTAGACCGTAGTGATTGTCGTATGTTTTCGCCAGGATTCGTGCTCGAGGGCAGATGCCGGCGCCCACAACACTGTTCGGGCTCTAACATACCTGGAAGGGCTTAAAGTGCCCATCTTGTTATATCCTGACGGTACTTTCCTGCAGGCGTGCAGGGTATGGTCCTCGGTATTGCGGTTGACTTGAGCGCACCGCCTTTTCTGTGCGCGTAGTTATGAAGGAGCAGCGTACAGACGTCGGGCGAGGCGGAGTCTGCCCTCGGATGTCGGGCGTGGCGGAGCCAACCCTCGGACGTCGGGCGAGGCGGGGCCAGCCCCCGAACGTCGGGCGAGGCGGAGTCTGCCCTCGTACGTCGGGCGAGGCGGAGCCAACCCCCTAGGGTTCGGGCGAGGCGGAGTCTGACCTTAGACGTCGGGCGAGGCGGAGCCAGCCCTCAGACGTCGGGCGAGGCGGAGCCAGCCCTCGGACGTCAGGAGAGGCGGAGCTAGACCTTGGACGTCGGGCGAGGCGGGGCTAGCCCCCGGACGTCGGGCGAGGCGGAGCCAGCCCCCGGGGGTCGGGCGAGGCGGAACCAACCTTTGGAGGTCGGACGAGATGGAGTTAACTCTCGGTTGTTTGGGCAAGAGGTGTAGTTGCGCTCTTGTCTGTTCGGAAGCATCAACGTTTGATGGTTATTAGCTCCTCCTCTTTAGGTACCCAGTATTTGGTCCCCGACAGTGGTCATTTTTTTGTGTCTCGGTAAATAAAACGACCGCCTCCGTTAATCGTCAGGTATTAACCGAGGCGGTTGGATTTTGTAAACACCTCAGTTAATAAAAAGGCACCGACTCATAAAATTATTTGTGTACTAGTGATCACAGAAAAGGACAATGCATGGTTGCCCTGCCCCCAAGCGGCGACCCCCGACCCATGCACATATATGGCTAGAAAAGATATACGAAGAGCATGCTTCCGAATGCTAACGTTATCATCGTGGAGTGCTAGAACTTTCAGAAGTTAATGTATCATATAATCACGAATGTTTGTGTCTTCTAATTTTGAGTATTGTTTGTCTTCATAGAAGACACTGTATTAGCCAACTTTATTCATGTATATGTTTCATGTCCAAAGAGAGAGAAGATGTGTTTTTTTTGTAACTCTTGTACGATGGCGGGAAATAAAAGTCTAGCATGGACACTGCCCGGAGCTTTTATGTTAGGCCAACATAGTATTCTTAACGATTGAGCATGCTTTAATTATTATTGGTTTTCACAAGTGTTCATAGGGTTACATCTATTGCTATGGTATTTTATATCCGCTACGCACTCGATTTTTTTCACCTTTAAACGCTCTGTTCGTTTGGGCTAGTTTGGCTTATAAGCCATGACTGAAAGTACTGTCGGCTGGTTTGGTGTGAGAGAAAAATACGGTTCGTTGGCTGATAAGCCATGGCTTATAAGCTAAATACGACCAAGCGAACAGGCCGAAAGATCTGGCTATTCGGCCGATGGTTTCTGCGGCTGATAAGCCGACTGAAGCTGATTTATTATGAGAGAAAAACACCGTCCTAGCTGATAAGGCAAGCTGATAAGTTCAAACGAACAAAACAGAAGCCACAATTAACTTGTACTCCCTCAGTCCAGAAAAAATACAATTCTAGCTCATTGTCATGGTTTGTATCTTGATCGATCAATTATCTATACCTATTATTATTATTATTATTATATTAATAAAGAGGCAAAATTTCTGCTGAATTTTTTGTCCGAATTTTTTTTGTCTGGCTATTTATAAGGATGATGATAGGGTAAAAAATTGCTTGGGACGCAACACAAACGGGAAGAAAAAACTCCTCTTCCAAATCGGACTCTTACAACCGTTCAAATCCGATCCTGCCAATCAAATACAGGTACAAATCAAACCAAAGGAAAAAAACATCCCACCAAATCAAAACCATCATGGACATCTAGACCGAGTCGAATAGAACATACCAAGACATAAATCAAGGAGTGCTACATGCACGAGCGAACGACGACGGCCACCGAAACACGAATCTGGTGCGGCGTGCTTGAAAAACCAAGCTTGAGCCACCGTTGGGACGTCGCGCGCAAAACGCTGAGTCGCCACCGGCCGCCCTGCAAGCCTATGCTCAGACGCCCTGCTCCAGCATAGTTGGCCTCCACGCACGAGTTGCCATCAGCCGTCCTGCGTAAGCCGCACCACTGCATGCCGCCACGCACTAGCCGCTGCTGGGCTGCCCTGCTCCGGCACAGCTGGCCACCGCCGACCATCCTGCACGCACCGCCGCCTGCCATGCGTGAGCCGCACAAGGAAGACGCGCGCAAACCACCATGCTTCAACACAGCAAGGCGCCACCATTGGTCTTCGTCAAGAAGCAAAAAGTGAAAAAGCTTGCGGCACATGGGAGAGCTTCCCTATGCTCCTTCCTCGGATCTATGGGCCCAGGGCAGATTTGCCCTGTGTAGGCATGCGCGCGCAAAGAAGACTGCCGCTGAGGTAGACGCGGGCGCAGATGAGTCACTGCTGGGAAGACGGGCGTGGCTGTCGGTCGCTGAGAAGGAGCCGTCGAGGGGCGTCCGCTACTGCCGCTCGCGGAGGGGCCGTCGAGTCGCGCGCAGCCACGGCCGCCGCTGCCAGGGCATGCACGGAGGTGCCGGAGAGGGCAAGCAAGGGCGGGGTGGAGGTGCGGCAATGGCCTGCGGCCGCGATGACGGCGCTTCACACCATATGCGAGACCAGGAGGTGGGAGGCCGATAGGCGTGTGCGGTTCTGTGTGTTGGTGATAAGGTAGAGAGAGAAAGAACAAGAAGAAAGAGGAAAAAGAAAAAATATATTTTGGACTTTTCATTCTTTTTAACTAGCAGAAAAATCTATTTTACCAAATGTTTAAAAAAAATTGTGGTTATATATAGTGTATGTCTTATATTTATGGGTTGAAAAAAATATTGTAACAATGTCCATCTTATTTATGCTTGATCTGTTTTCTACGAAATAGAAACAAAATACTATATAAAATGGTATTTATGGTTGCTCTTGGCTAAATACAAAACATTAAACAACTTGCGGATAGCGAAATACTATCTATTGTACACCCCGTGTTATTAACTGTGTATGCTTAGATTCAAAAAAAAAATTCAGACACGAGGATGTCTGTGGGTTGAACATGCTCAGTCGATCCAACCTGATACATAATAAGCGTGGCCTTTAGAATTAGTGGAGCTCACCTTAAGATCAAAGCCCTCCAATGATTAAATTTATGTTTTGTGTATACAAGTTTTATTTATACGTCCGAGCAGTCTAGGGCTAACATTGTTTTCTATTCTTTTTCCTTAAAATGAGTGTTACTCTGATGTCTCAGCTTTTGATTAAAAAAACTATTTGGTCTGAAGTTATACGAGCATAGCCTGCCGAGTTCAATTGTAAGATGAATTAAAATACGGTTGGATAAACCTTCGATCTTTTTATGTTTGTACGAGTTAGAGCAAAACACAGTTATTTTGAAGACGAATCGAAACACATATCATTTTATTCAAAAGTCGTGTAAGTGATCATTCAATAAACTTGTGCGCTGTTGCAATGTATGAGTATTTTTGCTAGTAGATAAAAAATATCAATATTTATGATATCAAATAAATATCATTAGATCAATTACGAAATATATTTTTATAATAAATTATTTTAGAGCTATAAATGTGAATAGTATTCACTAGAAATTTGGTCAAATATGAACTACTTTTACCGATACGTAACTTGTAGTTGTATTCTTTTATGGCCGGAGAGAGTATATTGATCTTTTCGTACCTCATGACTTTGGTTGTTCTCGCTTGTGAGGTCAATCACCTAACTTTTTATAGGTGTCTACATAGGATCTTTATTGTCAGTGTAGAGTCAGTCTTTTTTAAGGCCCTATTTGGTTGGGCTCCGGTGGCTCCGGCTCCTGCACTGTTCACCTATCGGCTCGTGGGCGGCCGATAGGACGCTGCACTATTCACCGGTGCCGTTTTTCTCTCCCCTCCTTTCCTCTCTCACTGACACCACCAGAGCCGGAGAAGCTCGTTTTTCTGGCTCCCGCGGCTCCGACTCCCGTTGGCACCTATCGGCTCGTGGGTGACCGACATGACGCTACAGTGCAGGAGCCGGAGCCGAGCAAACAGGCCCTAAAGCTAATAATTGTGCTAAACGAAAATTATTTTTTCTTTTTTTTTAAAATACACCACTGTATCATTAAAAACATATCTGTGACGACCTATACGAAACTCGCTGAGGCTGTGTGTGAGAGAGAGAGGGAGGACACAAGATAAGAACCACCGTCACGCCTTTCTTCGTCTTCCTTGGGTCGGTGGGGTCGCCTCCTCCGCCTCCTCCCTCCTCTCCCGCAAAACCGCTCGCCGCGAGACGAGACGAGCGCGGCCAGGGAGGGTGAAATAGAATAGAATAGAATAGGGTTAATAGGGTTTCAGCAGGGCCGCCTCCTGCCGACCTTCCTCCTCCAGCGCCGTGCAATCCCCCCGCCCCTGCCAAGCGCTAGCTAGGGTAGCTGGCTGAGCGGATTTCAGGACCAACAAATCTCTTCTTTTTCCCCATTGCCGCTGGAGCGTGGTTGGTAAGTAATCCAGGCTTCTGTTTCGTTTTGCTCCGCTCGCCTGCTCTTGTTAAGACTGCGCTGGTACTCACGCAAACTCCTATCTGACGACTGGTCGCGCGCTCGCAGAGTTAGGGCCCTGGGGTTGTAGGGGTTCGGGCTCGCCGGCGATTTAGGGGCGACGAGGTCGCTGCCGGTGCCGCGGGCGGGGGCGTGATCGGTGATTCGCACCTCGGAGGATTCCTTCCCTGAACAAACACGGCTCAACTGCCCCAGGTGTTGACGTGCTGCTGCTACTGATCCATGGCTAATACCCGGTCAGGAGGAGGAGGAGATGCCCAGCTTGCCAATGGAAGGGAGACCAGGAGCATCGCAGCCGCAGCCGCAGCTGCCAGTGCTCAGACACCAAACCTCAGGAGGTCCACTCGAGAAAACAAAGGAAAGCACAAATCTAGACAACTTCCTGCCACGCCTTCTTCACACAGATCTGCTAAAACGCCCGCCAAGGATGCCACTGTAATTGCCACCCCCAAATCCACATCCTCGCCAAACAACCCAAAAGACTCGCCAAACAACCCAAAAGACTCGACAAAAAAGCCCACCAGAGTTAGCAGGAACACAATTGTTTCACCTTCTCCTTCAAAACAAGATTCTAATGGAACCTCAATGCCCGCCTCCACCAAAAGAAAAACCCAAGATGATGCTCAGGCTGCCTCTACGCCGTCCAAGAAGCAGAAAAGGCTCATGCACGCAAAGAGCTACATTGCGCTCTTCAATCTAGGACAAGAAGAACCTGAGTCGCAAGGTACAGGATGTCATGCCATTTGATTCAATTAATGGCCATTTAACCGATGAGATTTTTTCTGGTTTCGCTATACCAGCTCACTTAGTTTCTTTGTTGCAAACATTTCACCTGTCAGATTGCTTCAAAATGCTCAACATTATTACTTAAAAGGAGCTGCATCGTTTTAGTCTTCTTTGTTGTTGAGTGCAATGTCTTGAAGCATCCTTAGTGTGCTGAGCCTTCTAAAACCAACCGATATCATAGTACTCCATGCATATCACTCTTGCTTAATCACCCTTCCATTGTCGTTCTGAGAGGTCTCATAGCTTCTTAGCAATCAAATTTTGGCAGAGCAATTTCAGGATGATGATTTCTATCACCTGTGTCTCCCTGAATGCTGATTCTCAATCTGTAAATTTTGTGATGCAGTGCTTGCTCCCCTCAGGGAGGATGAGGAAAAAGCTTCTGAGGTGCAACCGGAAGGAGATGGTGCTGTTTTGGCACATGAAGAAAGCAATGCACCGGAACAACCCAACCAGGAACCTTCAAATGTGTCTGCTAGCGAGGTTTTGGGAGGTCACTCTTCTAACTTGCATGAAACTGATGTGATATTGGAGGGAGATGGATTGAAGATTGGATCCCACCAGTCTGATGTTGTTTTAGAGGTTGGGGCTGCCATCCCTTTTTTTAAAATCTGAAATTTAAATAAGTCAGCTCTGTATTTTGCATCAGCAGCATAATTTATAGAAGTCTTGGTTCTTTTCTGTTATTATCTGCTAATGCATATTGGGGACTTAAAGCAATGTTGCAATTTTTTTGTACAGTCTTGCATTCTTACTGAGACGTGCTCACTAAATAAGGCAGTGGAAAGCATCCCCATGTTGGAAACTGGAGAGCAAGCTACTGGTGATTCAAAGTATACTAAACTAAGCTTTGCATATTATTTATGCCATTAGCTGTATAGATTCTGTTTGATGTTACTAAGCATGGAGTCGGTATATCAGCTGATTCTGTAACCACCTTCTGTATTGCAGCCAGAACTCTCTACTAGAATTGCAAAATAGCGCTTGCTCTACTGCTCACCATGAAGAGGTATTAATCAAATGAGGCTTCCATGATTTGTCATGCAGCATGTGTGTTTTCATTTCATGTTTTATTTAGTGGGATATAAGTAACCATGTGCCTGCAGTTAATGTTCCTTTTATCCTCCTCTAGGCCAACAAGTCAGTGGAAGATGGTGATTCTATTGGGATTCAAGGTGCATGCACTTCAAGGAATATTGAAGCTATCCAATGTGATGAAACAGGTTACAGTGACAACATTTGTGTTGGTTGCAGAAGTAGGGAAATCTCAGATATTCTGAAGTAAGTTACTCTGCAGTATAATTAAGTTATCTCTTTTTGCTTCATGCTCTTTTCTTAATACTGAAATTAGGGAAATATGGACCTATAGAATCGAGAAATGGAAGATGATCATGCTAAAACTAAGTAGCTTCTGTGATAGCCACCCCCCCCCCCCCCCCCCCCCCCCCCCCCCCACCCCAAAAAAAAAAAAAAAAAATCTACCAGATGACTGAATCAAAGCTGCAATCTTGTTTATTCCTTACACAATCAAATGGTACTCCACATCGTTTCAGTTATCTGGGTTTCACTAGCACTATCTGGTTATTTTACTCCCGTCATTGGTTGGCATTATAAGCGATAAAACAAGCTCTAGTTAATATTGCCCATGTCCAGCATATTTATCTGTTTATTTCAGATGTCATGCCTTTTATAATATACTGTTGAAAATACTGTGCATATAAAATCATAGGTATTAAACGTTTGATCACTAGATTAAAAACTATATAAGAATAAGTGTTATTTGGGATGTTTATATGGTCTTCAAAGTATGACTTCGAGAACGAATCTTTTGTTGTATATTTTTAGTCATGATGCAATTTGTGTTATGGACGTATTTTTTTGAAACAGATTTGTTCCATTTCATATGATAGATTCAAAATGATAAAGACGCCGTTTGTCAAACTTAAAATATTTTGATGGCATCTTGCAGTGGTACTTATTTTTGACTGGATGGAGTGAAGTTGTAGGTTATTACTGTCCTTGATCCTGGGAGACTACGAAGCTAGGTTTAGAGATATTGTAGGCTAAAGCTTGAGTTTGATTATTATAATAGTGGGATTTATGATAATAGTTCTGTATGGTAAAGCTTGGTGAACCTCTTACAATATATGTGAAAAAAAAACTTATAATATAGGAAAAAGTAAATGTAGGCAAACCCTAATCCAGAAACAAAGTACAAAAGAATGCAGTAAAGCTTTCATAAAATTGCATACTTCTTGCTACGACAAGTTTAGAATAAGTGCCTTCTTTTCAAACGAGTGATATGATTAATTGGTGAACACTGTTTCAAGGTTATTGAGCAGTTTTTAGGTGACTGAAAGATGCGATATCAGGTGAAAGATAAACATGTGTTCTTTTATCTCCCAACTCGGTTGTGTTTCTAGAACGTGACACCTTATAGTCCTTGCGGTTGATGCATCTTTCAAACATATGTTTTGTGGAACAGTTCATCTCTAATACCATGCTGTATGTAAATATGAAAATTGTGTTCCATGGCTCATACTTGATTTACAGAGATCTTAATAAAACTAAGCCCCTTCTTAATATAATGTTATGCAGAGAAAAAAAATGATATGCAGCTCTCCTGCGTGTTCGAGAAGAAAAAAAACTAAACCCATTTTTTTATTTGGTATTAGGTCTTGTGGTGGAAAAGGATGTAAACGACATTACCACCTCTCGTGTATGGATCCTCCCTTGGACGTGTCCCTAGGAATATGGCTTTGCATAATGTGTATAAAAAAGAGGCTTCAGTTCGGTGTATATTCAGTCAGCGAGGGAATTGAATCTTTATGGGATGTCAAGGAAGGTAATTATATCACATAAAACGTATGACAGTTTGGCTTCGATTGTTGTCATTCATTTATTAATTCTATCGCTTCTCCATTTTAGGAGCAGAGAACAACAAGCAATATTTCGTTAAGTATAAAAATCTTGCTCATGTACATAATCAGTGGGTTTCAGAAAGTGATATAGTTGATAGCACCTCGCAAAGTTCTGATCTTATCTCCAAATTTAGCAAGAGGATTCATAAAGAAAAGGTGCTTGCTTGTGTGATGAATCCCACTGCTTATCTTTTTTTAGAGGATGTTAGGCTCTGCAAAAGTATGCATGCTGATGGATTCCTTTCTGATTTTGATTTCTTAGACAATAAGGTGGAAGCAGGAATGGGCTGAACCACACCGTCTGTTGAAGAGAAGATTACTTATGCCTCCAAAAGAAGCTGAAGTTTTTTTTAATTCACTAGGTGATAAATTTGTATACTGTAATGTCGAATGGCTAGTGAAATGGAAGGATCTGGGGTACGAACATGCTACATGGGAACTTGAGTCTTCATCCTTTTTATGTACTCCTGAGGCTGAGGAGCTCAAAAGGAGCTATGAGCACCGCTTTAAAGCTGCAAGAAAAGCATCTGATCCTTCAAAAGTAGACAAGGTATGCCATAGAAAACATTTATTTGTATTAACTGGCACGCTGCAACTTCATTTGACAAGAAAGTGATAATAATCTATACATCTTCATCATTTGGGTTATATGCTCATCCCTTTGCTAGTCCACCACAATCAATGAGCTTTATTAGTTCCAAGCAAGTTTGTTCTTTCTGCAGTTGTCTGGTCACATTGCTTTGCTAGGCTACCTCACGCAAATAATGAGCTCTATTAGTTCCAAGTAACTTTTTTCTTTCTGCTGTCTGTACATTAGACCATTTGAAGCATGTGTTCAGAATGACCCCATGGGATTTCCTCTGGATCTCTGTTACATTCTTATATTCCAAACAGGCCCTAAATTGCTTGAAGATTTCACAATTTTCAGTAATGGTAAACTATCTATGTGCTATACAGGTTAAAGGGGGCATATTTCAGCAACTCCAGAGATTGCCAGATGGTTGCCCTCCTGGTTTAGATGATGATCATTTGAGATCGCTTAACCAGCTTCGTGAGTTCTGGCACAATTCTCGTGGTGCTGTTTTCATCGACGATCAGGTAGAATAGAACTATCTAAATATTTTAGCCACCATGCATGAAAAAGGCTTATTGATGTGTTTTATTGGCACCTTCCGCGTAAGTTCTTGAACTCTCTCTAGATTTGGTTGTGCTTTCATTTTTTGCTTGTCTTTTTATTAGTTGAGGTTTATAGTTAATGGCATGACAACTCTGCTGGCTGAAGCTTCGATTATTACATTGGTGTATTTTACACATATCACGGTTCAACTAATTAACTTATCTATTGTACAGGAGCGAGTAATTAAGACCATTCTTTTTGTGGCATCCATACTGCCTCACATCCGTCGACCACTCCTCATTGTCTCTACTACTACTTCTCTCCCCTTGTGGGAGACTAAGTTCAATTGCTTGGCAGCATCCATCAATGTTGTTGTGTACAATGGGGAGAAAGATGTACGCAAATCTATTCAAGATCTGGAGTTTTATGAGGATGGTTCTGTCATGTTGCAAGTTCTCTTGTCCCACCCTGATGCCATCTTAGAGGTAATATTATTCTGTTAGACTCAGCTTGTCTAGTTTATCCATTAAAAGAGCACCATTGCCTTCTTTAGATGCATTTTGCATTAATGTTATGAAACCATGAAGTTTACTTCTCAAGTAATATGTACCCTTTTGTTTCCTGTTTCTTTCCATCATTATACAGGACATCGAAGCCATTGAACGAATTAACTGGGAAGCAGTTATAGTCGATGATTGCCAAAACTCTAGAGTTTCAAAATGCCTTGAACAACTTAAGCGACTTCCTACCAATTTTAGGATGGTTCTATTGAGTTCCTCACTAAAGGTGCTGCCACCAACCTTGTATAGAATTCTTTTTGTACCACAAGTGGGTCATATTTTCTTATTTTATCTTGCAGGAAAGTATTGCTGAGCACATCAATCTGCTGTCTTTCCTCAACCCTGAAGAAAATGGTACATTGAGTGTTTCCAATGGTGTTTCTTTTGATACAGCTGGCACCCTAGCCATTCTGAAAGCAAAACTTGCACGTTATGTTGCCTTTGAGCAGAAGGCAGATTCTTCAAAGCTTTTAGAGTATTGGGTTCCTGCCCGCCTTTCACCAGTGCAACTAGAGATGTACTGTTACATATTACTATCAAACTCCCCAGCCCTTAGATCACATTCTAAAACAGATAGTGTTGGTGCTCTTCGCAACATTCTTATATCCCTTCGGAAGGTTTGCTTTTAAAACTTCTTTGCATGCAATGACTTGTTTTAAAGTAGCAATTTAGCTGGATGAGATGGAACCTGCATGTACAATTACTTATCATGCATGTCTACAGACAATTCTATTGATCTTCAGTTAATCCTTATGCAACAGTGTTGTGACCACCCTTATCTCGTTGATCAATCACTACAAAGCACACTTACCAAGGATCGCCCTATAACTGATATCCTTGATATTGGAGTGCGTTCATGTGGCAAGTTGCTGCTTCTTGACAGAATGCTCCAACAGATCAAGATTCAAGGTCTTAGAGTTCTTATTCTTTCGCAGGTAAGATGTCCATGGTATCATGCTTCCAATATTCTTTTACTTACAATCTGTCCATTTTGATTACCGTAAGGTCAGTCCGCTACTCCCTCTGTTCCAAAATTTGTGCCGTTTTAATTTTGCCATAAGTCAAACTTCTTTAACTCTGACCAAGTTTATATATAAAAAAAATGCACCAACATCTACAACATCAAATTAGTTTCATCAAATTCACCTGAAATGTCTTCATAATGCATTTATTTGGCATTGTGATGCTAATATATTTTTATATAAACTTTGTCAAAGTTAGATAAGTTAAACTTATGACAAAACTAAAACGACCTACACTTTGGAATGGATGGAGTACTACCTAAGCCTGAAATTTTGCAACCCCTGATTTTTAATTATTTTCCTACCTTATGGCTACCTGTGCAGTTTCTTTCATTTTTCCAAGAAGGTATCTAGCTTATGCACACTTAGCATCTAAGTTTATTGTCAAATAACTGAGTGATACTGTTTAGTTATCTAACTTGCCTCAGTTACAAAATTAAGAATAACAGAAAAGATGTAGTTGATTTTTAATTCAAATTTCTAACACGCATCTGTTTTTTTTTTGAAGTAGATGCCCACAATTATTATTTTGGTCATCTGTTTTGAATAGCTCTGATTTGTTATTGTGACACTAGATTACTTATGCTTATGATGCTGCTGTATTCTCCAGTTATTGTATTAACAATGCTTTTGGTCCAATCTTATTCAACTTTATTTTTTGTGGTAGTCTGGTGGTGGATCTGGCAACCCTATGGGTGACATTTTGGATGACTTTGTTCGTCAGAGATTTGGTTACGAGTCATATGAACGTGTTGAACGTGGATTGCTACTGCAAAAGAAACAGACAGCAATGAATATGTTCAATGACAAAACTAAGGGGCGATTTATTTTTTTGATTGATAGTCGTGCATGTGGTCCAAGCATCAAGCTATCATCTGTTGATGCCATCATCATATATGGTAGTGACTGGAATCCCATGAATGACTTGAGAGCCCTTCAGAAGGTCAGCATGGAGTCACAGTCTGAACCTGTGCCTATTTTTCGTTTGTATTCGTCTTGTACAGTGGAGGAAAAAGCTCTTATTCTTGCAAAGCATGATCATATTCTGGATAGCAATATCCTGAATATAACCCCTAGCCTGAGCCATTGTCTGCTCAGTTGGGGTGCATCATTTCTCTTCAATAGACTTGAGGAGTTGCAGAACCCTAGCTACTCAAATGTCTCTGGTGATGAGCTTTTCATGGATAATGTAGCTTTGGAGTTTTTATCAAAATTACTCAGCAAGGTTGAACTCAGCACTGAACCAGGCAATGCAGCCATATCACAAGCTTATCTGTGTGGATCTTTCTATTCTAGAGCTATTGTTGTAGCAGGTGAGAGTGAGGGAATTTCATCAGTTGATGGTGATCTGCCAAAGTTCTGTGCCTACTGGTTAAGTTTACTTAATGGGAGGTCTCCTCATTGGCAACATATATCTGAGCCAGCACAAAGAAGCCGTAGAAAGATACATAACGTGGAACAACAATTGAAAAACATAGAAGAACAGTTGAAATTACCTACTGAAGAAACTGATGAAGCCAGAATAAAGCGTAGAAGAATTGGTGAAATCATGGATTCATCTCCAAAAGACCCACCTGGCAAAAACAAGGACACCACCATATTGCCTGAAAACAATACCCCATCTAGTTCTCATCAAATATCAGTTGAAGATACATGGCAGGAATTAGGTATGACATCTGTAACTGAATTGATGTGTTAGGTGTGGATACTGCATTTTGCTAACACAGTTCATTATGTAGAGCGAAACAATCTTCATGGCACACAAAAAGGTCTACACGTTCAACTCAAGCCAGAACTTTCAAAGTTATATAAGTTGCTGCAACTGCCGGTACTGCTACACATATTTAACTCTATTGCCCTCTCCATGACTTCATGCTTTCTCTTTTTAATTTTTTAAATCCTGTGTAAAATCATTTATTAAATTCACACAAAATATAAGTTAGAATTTGGCTCTCTTAGACTTTTGATGGTTAATATTTCTCAGCTCTGAACCATGTGTGAAATGTGTATTTTCCCTAGTCATTTATCAAGTTGACTCTTGATAAATATTGCTCTTTAAAATGAGAAAAGTTGACCCATAATTTATTATATAATATAGTTGCCACTAGCTAGTTTATCTTAAGCACATTGATTATATTCTCAAATGTCATCTTCAATCCATAATGTTTGCTAGTTCCTACCAGCTACTTTATTTTAAGCATATTCTTCTTTCAGCGTCAGGGGTCATGGGCAGTGCTTGCCATCTCCATGTGTGTGCTGGCATGAAACTGATGTTGGTATCATCCGTGATAGTTCTTGTTTTGTTGTATGCTTCATGTCTAACTTGTCAGCATAGATCTGGAACATCTATACTTTTATTGCTCATCCATTAGTCAAGTAGTAATCCTCAGCATAAGTCACAAGAGAGAAAAATCACAGAAACATTCACCATTGTCATCTTGCTTATGACTGCCGATGCATAAGAATCATCGAGGCAATAGTGGCAATCACAGATTGATGAGGACCTAGCTTCTCAATCACCATACATTGCAGCAATGCATGCAGCATGAATCATATAGTCCCCAGGAAAATCATTTTAGGTTAGAAGCAGGTACACGGATCCTATGCAGATCTAAACTGAACAAAATATTTGTTAAAGAAAAATCAGAAAAGAAGAGATCATCGGCAGGTTCCTTAAAAAAACTCGACTCGGCAGGTTCCTTAAAAAAACTCGACCTGCAGGGGGTAAGACAGCCCCCAGGCATTTTGCTAAGAAGACCTCACGCAGGTCGAGAAAACCCCCGAACCCTGTCCCACCCATACATAGCGGTACCGTAGCCCATGTGAGAACAACCACCATGGCCTGGGCCAGACCTTAGACATGTGCTCTGGCGTGGGACAGACGAGGGGATTTTTTTAACCCCAGCCTGAGGAGTGCTATTAGAGCCACCTAACCAACTCAGCTAGAGGCCCGTTCGCTAGGCAGTGTTTCCTTTTCTTTCATAAAGCTCTATATCCTACCACTATGCACCTAGCTGCCGCATAGAAGAGATATAGAGGGAGAGGATCGGAGTGAGGCTGGACACCTGGCTGCTACCATGCATGCCTGACCTTTTTTTCGAATCAAGAAGCCTGATCTTTGTGAATTGTGATCCTCAGTTTCTAATTACATGGCCACTTTGTTTTGAAAATGTTAAAAGACTTTGTAAAATTTGATCAAAATTAATCAATTATATGCACGTTTAGTGTACAAAAGTTGCATCAGTGGACTTATATTAAAATTGCTTTTAAGATGATGCAGCAATTAGTGATCATGGAGTTGTTTTGCAACTTGGATCAGCAAAAAAAGAGTTTAAACTGAAGTTATTGTTAAAGAGTTGTGGGCCCCTCTTGCATTACATACAAAATGACAAATGCGGTATTTGTAGCAAGGATGCATTCAGGTCATAGATCATTTTACCCTAAAAATGTCTGTCAAATTACGAAAACTGAAAGTTTACTTTATTTCATGTACTCAATTTTTGATCTAAGTTGATTGCTTTCATGGATGGATCATAACAAATTTTGCAGGAGAACGTGAAATCCTTATGTGAGGAATTTCTCGAGTATATTTTGAAGAATCACCAAATCAGCCAGGAGCCTAAGGGCATACTGCATGCATTCAATTTAGCTCTGGTTAGATAAAAAGATCTTTTTTTTGTTTTTACTTAATTTAGTTTGCTGCTAAATGCTTTTGTTTTTGTATTGTTCTTGCTTCAGTGCTGGCGTGCTGCTTCTCTCTCAAAGCATAAAATCAATCACACAGAATCACTCACGCTTGCTGTAAAAAACTTAAACTATGAGTGCAAAGAAGAACTTGCTGAGTTTGTCTATGCGAAGCTAAAGATCCTTAAGAGGAAGTTTGCACGTAGAGCAGGGGAAGTGAGCAAGCAAAATTCTATGGCTTCAGTGAGCAACATATCAACTTGTGAACAGGACACTTCAGTTAGACTGAGAAATGATGAGTTAATCCCTAGCCAGGTAACTTTAACTGATGATAACTTTGAGAATGGTTCACATCACGAGGCTACAGGTGACTTTTGGACCGAGGAGATGGTTTCGGGAGAGAAAGAACTGCTATCTGACCCAGTAACTCATGAAGGGGAACGTTTATCAAGGGATGAACTTGTCAGCAAAATAATGGACAAAAGAATTAAATTAGTTGACAAAGTTTTCTCTTTAAGAGGAAGGAGTATCCAGGATAAGCATTCAAATGAGGTTTCATTTTTAGACATGCATAGGCAAAAGGAAGTGGCAAAACTCAAAGGAGCTTGCAGTTTAGTTGTGGAGCATCTTCGTAGTAGTCAAAATCACACTGCTCAAGAGGACGGGGATGGGAAAATAAAGCTAATAATTGAATGGTTTACTATGCTGCTGTATGCTTTTTTGGAACACATGAAATGCCAACGTAACAGGCTTGATATGCAGCAATCAGCTTCCAGGATCAAGGAGTCTCAATTGAAGGAAGAAACCCTTCAGGCAGCAAAATGTGGCCAATTAGATCTAAATTTTGATCAACACATACCTTTACCAGATTTTGAATTTGCTATGGAAGAATTTTGGCACTTCAGGGAAGTAGTTGGTAGCTGCCATGTTCATGCAGCTGCTCTGGCACCAGAGTCTTTGGATGATAATTCAGCAATGGAAATTACATTTGGTCGAAGCGCAAATGCATCTGAAGTTATCGAAGAAGAAGAGCTAAATAGACCTGCTGAAGTTCTTGTTCAAGGTCCAGCACCAGAAGTTGCCGGTCCATCAGTGAACGGGATTTGCAATTATTCTGATGGCATCAACTCACAAGGAGATGCATGTCTGGCTGTTCCTTCATTGGTTAGTATTCCTTAACTGACAATTCAGTTAACTATGTATGGTCTATTTCTATTTATATGCAATGCAATATGTTGACAGTACTTACTTTTTAGTTGCTTCCTAGCGAAAAATGATCAGTTTGAGCATAGAAAATTGCCATGTTCAACCTGTAAATCATAGCATATTTCCTGAACAATGTTGCTTGTAGACCATCAGAATTTCAGAAAGAAATGTGAGATCTCCTCATGTCAGTATTTATGACCTCTGCTATTTGTTTTTCCTTTGGCAGTTACTCAGTTAAGTTAATGTCCTTTCTCCTTTGTGATATAGCACAAACTGTAAGAAATATTTGTACACTTTTTAGTAGCCTAAACTAGGGTGTGGCATCTTTTCTTACTGTTTCCATTTAGTAAGACCAATCTTAAATATGTTTACCACTCTGGTAGTTCTGTTAGTCTGCTTCCCTGGAATGCAGAGTTAGAACTGTATGTATTATTTTGCCTTGCATATAGAACAATCTTACTGCCTGTGACCGGAAGGTCCCGGGTTCGAGTCGCAGTCTCCTCGCATTGCACAGGCGAGGGTAAGGCTTGCCACTAACACCCTTCCCCAGACCCCGCACAGAGCGGGAGCTCTCTGCACTGGGTGCACCCTTTTATATAGAACAATCTGATTTTTTCTAACCCATGCCCTTGAATGTACCTGGCTAGTGATATCCCTTCTTTTTCTTTGTATGTATTATGTTGGTTTTCATATGGTACAATCCGAGTGTTTCTTTACAATTTATAATTTACTGGTGGATATCCTGCTTTTCTTTGCACGAGGGTCAGTGCTTAGCACATTGTGTTCATTTTTGAACCAATGGTATATCACTGCTTGCTCCTGCTTGTCTTGTCGTTACACATAGCATCATTGTCTAGGATCCTTATTTGTTGATATGGCATAAGCTTATTATGCAGAATAACTCAATATGTACTGGTACCATTATATCAGGAACCTTCAAGTGATGACCTTAGAAGTACTGACCATGTTGAGGAGAACACAGTTGGCTCACCAGTACAGGGTGATACAAGCGAACATTTAGGTGATGCTGCAATGGAAGTTGAAACTGGAAATAGGAACACTGCTTTGGCCGATTCACCTCACTTTGACACACCAGCTTTGACTGCTCCATCCAGGCAGGCAACATTGCCGGTTTCTCGAGAAATCGAGATGCAGAGCAATCTTGTGGACCAATGTGCACAACAGAGTTTAGTGTCATCGCAACCTTTGCAGGGAGAACCGGAACAAGCAGATTTGTCTAGTGCAGCATCAGCTCAACCCTTGCAATCTGAGAGGCAACAATCAATCCCTCTTTCCAATAATCTGCTTGAAAGAGCACAGCTTGATCAGAGTCAACCAAATTATCAGACAGATGTGGCACCTGGTTCTGCGCAGTCTGCAGAACTCTTTCCAGTGACATCAATGATGTTCAATCACCCACCTATTGATGCTGAACCACTGAAAAATGAGTTGCACAAATTAAGATTACACATGGACGCATTCAATAAAGTCCATGAAATGAAGGTTTCTTATTTTTGGTCCCTTCTTTGTCTTTCTTTATGCTGTTCCAGAATCACCATGTCTAACCAACTCCAATTTGGACAGAAAACCCAACTTCAGACGGAGTGTAGCCAAGAACTAGAGAAGGTAAAGAGAAAATATGATTTGTTAATTAAAGAGCATGACTCCACTCATCTTCAGCAAAAGAAGGCACTTGATGATTTTTATGAGAAAGTTCAACGCAACCAATTGCTGGCTGAAAATTTTCGGGCCAAATTCATATCACCGTCTGCAGCACAAGGTAGGGAGAGCATGTACATTCATTGTCCCTTCCAAATTAATGTTTTCAACATGATTAGTGTTTGGTATGAAACATTGTGATAAGTTCTATTTAATTGCAACTTCCCCTTTCTGTGAGATTTACATCTGAAAGTGCAGTAGATCTTCTAAACGCAATAAAAATGCACAAATGCCAAGTTCTATGCAATGCTTGACTAGTTGCTAAACATCCTGAGTGTGGATGGACTGAAAGAAGGAACAAGATGGGATCAAAGATTTATTAATATAAACTATTTCTTAGAACTTTGCTAACCAAGATGTTCAACAATATCTTTCGATCGAACAAGATGCCTGAGGAGTGGAGAAGAAGCATATTGGTACCAATCTACAAGAACAAGGGAGATATCCAAAGTTGTACTAATTATCGGGGAATTAAGTTGATGAGCCACACTATGAAGTTATGGGAGAGAGTCATCGAGCAGCGCCTGCGAGGAACGACGCAGATATCAACAAACCAATTTGGTTTCACACCCGGAAGGTCAGCCACAGAAGCAATCTTCTTAATAAGACAGGTTATGGAGCGGTTTAGAGAGCAGAAGAAGGATCTCCACTTGGTTTTCATTGACTTGGAGAAGGCTTATGACAAGATACCAATAAATGTTATGTGGTGGTCTTTGGACAAACATAAAGTCCCATCAAAGTATGTGACCCTCATCAAGGACATGTACAACAATGTTGTGACTAGTGTTCGAACAAACGATGGTAACATAGATTACTTTCCGATTAAAATTGGACTTCATCAAGGGTCAGCCTTAAGCCCGTATCTCTTTACCTTGTAATGGATGAGGTTACCAGGAACATACAAGGGGATATCCCTTGGTGTTAGTGGACGAAAGTCAGGCGGGAGTAAATAGGAAGCTAGAGTTATGGCGGCAGACGAGTCTAAAGGTTTTAGATTGAGCAGAACTAAAACCGAATACATGAGATGCGACTTTGGCGGAGTTGTACAGGATGAGGGATGTAGATATTGATGCGGACGTTAGCCATAGAATCAAAGCAGGGTGGATCAAGTAGCGACAAGCTTCTGACATTCTCTGTGACAAGAGGGTACCACAAAAGCTAAAAGGCAAGTTCTATAAAACGGCGATTAGACCGACTATGTTGTATGGAGTAGAATGTTGGCCTACAAAGATTCGACATGTTCAACAACTGAGTGTTGCAGAAATGCGTATGTTGCGATGGATTTGCGGTCACACAAGAATGGACCGAGTTCGGAACGATGATATACGTGATCGTCTAGAGGTAGCACCAATTGAAGAAAAGCTTGTCCAACATCGGTTGAGGTGGTTTGGTCTTGTCCAAAGGAGACCTTCAGAGGCACCAGTGCATTGTGGAGTCCTAAGCTAAGCTAATAATATGATGAGAGGTAGAGGAAGACCGAAATTGTTATGGGGGGAGGCAATAAAAAGAGATTTGAAAGCTTGGGATATACCTAGAGATCTATGTTTGAATAGGAGTACTTGGAAAGCAGCTATTGAAGTGTCTGAACCGTGACTTAGGGCTCTTGGTGTGTTTCAACTCTAGCCTACCCAACTTGCTTGGGACTGAAAGGCTATGTGGTGGTGTTGTTGTATTTCTTAGAACTTTGTCATTACTCATTAACAAATATTTATTTCTTTCATTCAGGTGCAGCAAAAGCCCATACCCCTCCAGTTCGTCACACACCTCAGGCTACGCCACAAGTGATGAGGCCTCCAGTGTTGGACCCCTCAGCATCATCAATTGCCCTGTCATCAGCTTGTCGACCACCAGTGCCGAGGCCTAGGGTCCAAGCACCGCAGGTGGACCAACCATCATCGTCATTGTCGCAGTTGTCCCGTCCGTCATTGCTGTCTTTGCAAGTGGTCCAACCTCCCAACTTGGAACAAGGCAATCTTTTCAGAGCAACGTCAGCGACTCTTAGTCACATGCCGCCTCCGCGTGGGAGCTATGGAGTTCAGAGTGAATTGGCTCCTCGCTCACCTGCTCCTCATCTCCAGTTCAGGTCGCCACGGGCACATTCCATGCCACCTGGAAATCAGCAGCAACTGCCAGCAACTTGGGTGGAGGCAATGTCCTCAAGGACACAACCAGTGCTGGCAGCAAGCTCATGCCCATCAGATATACATGCAGGACAGCTGGCAGCCTCAGCCATGTCAAGTTTACACTCTGTCCTCCCTTCAACCTCATTGCCCTCAAGCTTGCATCCTAGTCACCTGGCACAACGTGTGCCACCAACTCCTAACCCAACTTTACAAGCGGCGGCACCGTCAGGCTCGAGTACAACAATGCCTTCCATCCCTACAGGCATGCAGCTGCCAGATTCTGGGTCACTATCTCTGGATGCATGGCTTACAGCTAATCTTGGGTTGAGTGATGATGCGTCTACAGCTCCTGTTAAGAATACAGCCAGTCTTGGGTTGAGCAGTGATGCGCCTAAGGCAGCTCCTGCTACAAATACGGCCAGTCTTGGGTTGAGCAGTGATGTGCCTAGGGGGACGGCTCCTGCTACAAATACAGCCAGTCTTAGGTTAAGCAGTGATTCACCTAGGGCGATGGTTCCTGCTACAAGTACAGCCAGTCTTAGATTGAGCAGTGATTCGCCTGGGGCGATGGCTCCTGCTACAAATTGTCCCGAGATAGATGTGGTCTGCTTGTCTGATGATGAATGAGACTAGCAGGTGTACAAGGCTGACAATTAGAGATGACTGCTTGAAACCTCTGAGTAGGGTGACCGAAGGCATTATTTTACGGGTCCCTTGAGCCGTCGTTCTGGCAAGGTAGGAATGTTGTTTGTGCTGTGAATGGCTGGTAACAGCAATGCCAGTTTTATTTAGATTCACTGTAAATTGGTATCATGACAAATGTCAGCCAACGGTTGTTGTAAATCGCTAACCTACGGGAAACATATGTGGAGATTAACCTCTGAGATAGACTTGGGTTTCAAGCGCTATGAGATTGCTGTACATGTTTGTCATTGATTAGGGATGCATATCCATAACTCGCTGAGGTGTTGGTTTGCATGCTGGAATGTTTGTTTGTGCATAATGAAGAGTCAAGAATCGTAAAAAAAATCGTTCTAGTAGCATATGCAACAGAGAAATTTAGGCCAAGGCGGTCACTTCAACTTTATATTGCATTTCTTTTTTTTTTAATGAAGTACTCACAATTCTTCTATGTTTATATCTATACTCTAGTGCTATCTGTGTATCTATATCAATACATGTTCTATATTTGTACCTTCATGTCCCGTATGTCATTCGGATTTATGACTAGTGCTCAGAAGAGTTAAAATGATTCGCGTCCAACGATGGTATGAAATCTAGGATGTGTTTGGCTGGTGTCGGCACCTCACGGCACCACAACAGCGGCGTTGCCAGGCGTTCAATTCGGTCGCTGGACTTTTGGCAGGTTTAGGCACAAAAAAATGAACTACAGACAGTTGGTTGCACCGCAGCACGCCGCAATAGCGGAGACGAACCAAACGCGTGCCAAAACTGCGGCGTGGTGCGAACGCCAACAAAACGCGCTCCTAATTCCAAGACGAATTTGGTCCTGTTGTAATTCGCGTGCATGTTTGTTAGTCTATACCGCTAGGCCCTGTTCGCTGATCTGAATCTTGCTGAAACTAGCTGAAAAATATTATTCTGGCTGAATTGTTGTGAGAGAAAAATACTATTCCGACTGAAAAAACAAGCCTAACAAACCGAATATGAGGTAAGCCGAACGGAGCCAATATTAACAATCGAAGTGATTCTCCCGTATGTCCTTTTTTATTTTTCAAAATGTCTTTATGTCCTATGTGTCCTGTATGCAATGCGGACTCACGGTTTCGTGTCCTCTGTTTGTGATCTGGAATCACGGTTTGTGTCCGCATGGTTTAGATCAACTCGCTCCTAGTGATGGTACGAAAGATTTTAAGATGTAATGGGTTTCGTTGCAACTTGTAAATATACTAATATATAATATTAAAAGTAGAATGAATTCTTCGGTCTATTTTTTTTACTTCTCACAATATCATCACGTCCTTCATGTCTCATATATGATTTGGACCCACTGCATTAATGCTCATGCGGATTAGAACAATTTGCATCAAGAAATAGTATAGTCTAATTCTAAGACGCCTCAAACGACGATATGTCCAATTCTAAGATGTGTCAAACGATGATATTTAGTTTCACTACCGGATTCAGCATTCGGTAAAGGTCGATATACACTCGGCAAAGGGCGCTCGGTAAACAGTTTATCGGCAAAGACCTCTTTGCCGAGTGCATTTTATCGGGCACTTGGCAAAGCCTTTGCCGAGTGCTAATCTAACACTCGGCAAAGAAAAGTCGCCGCGACGACGAGCGTCACCGTGACGGCGGCTTTGCTGAGTGTCAAGGTCAAGCACTCGGCAAAGGTCGACGCTTTGCCGAGCGTCGTTGATTCACACTCGGCAAAGGTGGCCACTGTGGCGAGTGCCACCGGCAAGACACTCGGTAAACAGGCAACCTTTGCCGAGTGCCTTGTCCGTGGCACTCGGTAAATCTGTGATGTTTACCGAGTGCAATGGCCTTTGCACTCGGCAAAGCATGTTCCCAGGTAGTGACTTTGCCGAGTGTCATGGCCATTGCACTCTGCAAAGTGACTGAAAATAACTTTTTTATTTATTTTTTACATCCCATCCAAACAAACAGAAGATATATATAACAAACATCATCAACATCACATATATATCACCAACACCACATATATATCACAAACGTCACATATATATCACAAACGTCACATGTCTCACAATATATCACAAATAAGTTCACAACTAATCCAAGTGCCCCATCATCTACAACCACAATTGCAAATAGAAGTACCATTAACAACCACAAGCATCATCACCGAGATGGCCAATAAGACTAATTTGGTGAAGGATTCGCTGAAGCATGAGGATCGTTCGATGCCGTCGATTGATTCTGCACAAAGGAGAAGAGATTGCATGTGTGAGACAAGATAAATATATACCATACATGAATAAAACTTTCATACTCCACTAGGTTTGACCGTAAGCATGAACATACAAACTAAAACATTTATACTCATAGGAGTAGAATAATGAGGAGGTGGAGGTGTAGGTGGAGCGAATAGCGAAGGTGGCGGAACTACACCCGTAGCGGCACCAAGACTTTGCATGTACTGAAGAATGTCCGCCATCCTTCGCTGCTCGGCCTCCCGCTCGGCCTCCACCCTCTCCATCTTCGCCTGCATCTGCTCCCGTATCCTCCTCTCTTGTTCTAGCTGGGCCTACAATATATTCACCCCAATGTTACAATAATGCAAAGGAAAGGTATGAAAAAAACTAATGAACGACGAATAAACCAGGAATAACCTCGAGTGCCTCCACCCCGTGGTGTGAAGTGTCCTGCCGAGGTCGTATGGCCGGGCTCGTGCTCGTGCTTCTTGCTCGAATCTGGGAGAGACTAGGAGTAGCGGCCGAGTCGATTGCGCCGTCGTCAATCCAGTACCGCCCATGCTTCTTGCCTCCTCCCACCCTCATGACGACTTCTCCATCAAGGTCCTCAGTGCTCGGATCGTACTCTGGCCCATGGACCTCCCTTGCCATCGATGTGTACTCACTGAGGCGGTTGTGGACGGTCGCATTGTTGTACGCCTTGGGCCTGTCCTCCGGGTTGTAGTCGACGTCGGACGTCGCCTTGCCCTTGTGGGCCATAGCAAATGCCTTGAAGATGGAGCAAGGCTGGTCACCATGTGACGCCGACTGTGAGAAAACCAGCAAGATGATTAGAAATCATACATAATTGAGCGTTAGAATAAATAAATGAATTCGCGTACCCATGTTTCTACGTATCCGCTGCGGCTGCGGCTGCCTTGATGGTGTGCTACACCTGGCATCATCAAACGCCGCTCCCGGCACAAGTTGTGCGTCTCCTCCCACTCGCGTGAGCACCACTTGTCCACCATCTGTACCTAGCACTGGGGATGCGTGGCGCACCAATAAGGAATCATCTATAGGCCATCAAGTACATGACATATCAGAAGATGAAATTAAGCCTACTTAATCTCAAAAGGAATCAGTATTAATGTTCTGTATTTACCTGCAGGTACTGGTCCCAGGTCAGCGTCATGGTTCTTGCGTCCCTTTTGGTGACCTTCGTTCCAAGGACGGTCCCGTGGTAAGTTACGACGGCCTGGATGCGCGCCTCATAATGCATGCCCACGACCAGTTTTTTGCAGCATTTGGTAGCCACCGCATCCGCCCTGGCCTCATGTCTGTCCTGTCATCTAAAGAAATCCTACATACAAACACGATGTATCCATTCATTATTTCAAGAATGTCCAATGAATACGATGTATTGAGCAATGTAGTGCGAGGAAGACTTACCTACAGCTCTTGCTTCACCTGCTCCGCCTTGTTGAATACCCTGCGGTCCCGATCTACAGCATCGGGGGCGGCGGCGTAGTGGTCAAACGAGTAGGCCGGCCCCGTCACTCCGGCGTACTCAACCAGGCCAGGGAAGTGCTCCTTGCACAGAAGACCGAGGATGCCATTTACTTGGCGTGTGTGAGCACCTCCACTCGCCATAATCGTCCAGTTCTTGTCCAAGTGATTAAGAAAAATTATTAGTTTCTATTTTGATTTTCAACATATCATATAAAGTAGTGATAACATCTAAAGTTACTTATTTTTCCTCGGGTTGAATCAGTGGGCGTCTCTCATGAGGTATCGGTCGCTGAGGGAGGCTCGTGGGACCTCGCAAGTAGACACTCGACGAACTAGAGGAAGCAGAACCCCCTGCTGTATCGTCGTCCTCCTGCGCCTCCTCCTGCACGTCCTCCTGCGTGTCCTCCTGCGCGTCCTCGGCGTCCTCCTAGGGCACCTGCTCCTCCTTCTCCTCCTCACGCGATGGGGCGGCAGGCGATGACTCCCTCCTGCGGCTGCTCCTCCTCCTACTCTCCCCCGGTACAGCGGTCGTTGTCCTTCCGTACAAGGACGCTAGCTTCCTCATCCCACCGTCCACCATCTTTGTTCAATCACCTGCAATTAAAAAGAGTAAACCAATAAGCACAGATAAACAAAAAGTACTTAGAAAGAGATGTAAAATAAACAAAATATAATTACAAAATAACATAGTATTATATGTATTAGAAATAATCTTCATGATCGGGATTAGCTGGATCATAAGTCTCATCATCACTATCAATCTTGTCGAAATAATCAACACTATCCGAATGAACAATGTTGCCATTGTCATTGTCTAAATGTAATCGCTCAAGCATTTGTAAGTCCTTCACATTTTGCACCTCATCTCCAGCGTCCTCTTTAATAACCGTTTCATTGTCT
This sequence comes from Miscanthus floridulus, assembly GCF_019320115.1. Classification (NCBI taxonomy): domain Eukaryota; kingdom Viridiplantae; phylum Streptophyta; class Magnoliopsida; order Poales; family Poaceae; genus Miscanthus; species Miscanthus floridulus. The sequence goes on from NC_089598.1 coordinate 6,476,036, forward strand.
ACTTCCATTCCGATCGCTTCGGTTAAGTCTATCTCAAACCTCCCTTCTAGTCCCTCTTCTTGAAAGAACTCTCTGTCATATGTGTTTGGGCCTAAGTTGTAATCTTCATCGTTTGGGACAGACACTTTACCGTGTGGCGATACCCTGTGCACAATATCCCAACCCTTAAGATGCCTTTTGGTTTGACACGCATATGGAAGATAATAAACTTGCGTGGCCTGTTGGGCCACAATATAGACATCGTCTCCTGATAAGACGGAATCATGTCGAATTTCGACTAGCCCAAGATTAGAATATGTCCGTCTCGTTACTTCAGGATCAAACCAATGGCATTTGAATATGACGGGATTAAAAGGTTTGAAACCATGAAACTTGAGTTCGTATATTTCTTCAATTCTTTCATAATACTCGACCTCATCAACGCCGGGCGTAAAAACTCCGGAACTTGTGGTTCTTCGATTGGGCCGACTCTGCTCGTAGCTTATTGTGCGAAAGCGATATTCATTCACGTCATAACCGAAAAATGACCTGACCCTATAGGCAAAGCCATCGGCAACCTGTCTCAACTCGGCATGCATAGACGCATCCCTCTGGCCCTGCAAGCTCAAGCAGGATACATCGTTATATTATTCGCACATACGAGTAACTTGGAATGTCAAACTAAGTACGAGCTAAATTGGACGGTACCTTCCGTTTGAACTAAGAAATGAAATCAGGCATTCCATTTTCCGCACCCTGTCTAAGAAGGGTATCTAGCTGCTGCGGGGTAGGATCCCTTGATTGTCGCCACGTACATCGGCTGCCCCGACATTCCATTGTCTAAGAAGTTGACTTCTTCGGAGATTCTTCGGTTTGCAAGCATCATACGTGACAACTTACGCGAAACCTTCTCAATTTTTTATCACAGCCTCCACATATGATATCATGACATCTCGACAAGTTTCAAGATTTTCGGTCTTCATTTGTTTTTTATAGAATTTAAAAACATCTCGACCGCAAGTTTGTGGTCATGTTTCGTGAACAAGATGTTCGAAATTGGTGGTCTGCTCCTGGATATGGCCTCACATTATACTAAATAACATGAATATCATATTTCCATTCATTTTTTTCATTATTCGAATGACTAGCAGTTATAATTTGAATTATCCAAAAAAATTCAATTAAATGAAATAAATTAAAGAAATATAGAAAAAGTCCGAGAAATGTGCCACATTGGAACATAGAGTACCGGGTATTGTATGAGGACTGCAGAAAAAGTTTGGAGGTTAAAAGTGAAAAAAAATATGGTTTGCCAAGTGTCAAAAAAATGACACTCGGCAAATCAGCGCTTTGCCGAGTGTCAGAAGAAGACACTCGGCAAAGGGTTAACGGCGGCTGCCGGCCGTTAACGGTGGCGGCCTTTTGCCGAGTGTTCTGGTTTGCCGAGTGCCCGACACTCGGCAAATCTGGTCTTTGCCGAGTGTTATTGTTTGCCGAGTGCGAGCACTCGGCAAACTACCCCTTTGCCGAGTGTCAGTTGTTTGCCGAGTGCTTTCTCTCTCGCACTCGACAAATAGCCTCTTTATCGAGCGTCCGATAAAAAACACTCGACAAAGTCTGGGACACTCGAGAAAAAAAGCCGTCTCCGGTAGTGTTTGATCTCAAGACGTTGAATAAATCACGATCGTTGAATAAATGTCTGAGCCCTAAATTGTCCAAGTTGACCATGCAAGTGAGTAGTGCCAATTAATGTGGTAGCACATACGATACGGGCTGTATACAAGTTCATGCAACACGTAATAACAGGAAAAAGGAAGGACGGACGACGGATCCATGCACGACGGAATCGTCGGGATCCAGCTAGGTAGCCACCCGATGACTCGCGCCACCTGCTTAACCGCCATGCCCATCACCATCACCATCACCATCACTTGCTCCCTCCACCACCGGTACGGTCCACCGCCGCCTCCCTCGTCTCATCTCGTCCTCGTAGACTCGTCCGCGCCGCGCATGGCCCTGCCACTCTACGGCTGCAGGTCCTGCGCTGTGCATGACGCCATCGTCTTCTGCCTCTGCTGCGTCGCCAGGCTGTGCCTTCACTGCGACGCCGCCGTGCACAGGGCCACCGCCGCCGCGGCACTCCACCCGCGCGCCCCGCTCTGCGACGCCTGCGGCGACGCGCCCGCCGTGCTGCGCTGCGGCGGCACCGTGACGCTCTGCGCCGTGTGCGCCGGCCGCGGCGCTCCCGGCTTCACCCGCACCGGCGTCGTCACGTACACCGGCTGCCCCGGCCCCACCGAGATGGCGCGCCTCATCTCCGTGGACCCGCCGCAGCCGCAGCAGGACTTCGAGGCCTGGCTCACCGACAAGCTGCCGCGTCTCCTGGAGGACGACGAGCAGGATCATCAGCTCCCGCCAGATTGGGATGTCGCCATGGAAACCGCCAGGCTCGAGAAGATGCTGGCAGACAGCTGCTACACTCAGCCTGAGGTAGTGTACGTACGTTATTGTATTATATATGTCAACTGATCGAACGCATTGTGAATTGATGAGGCACTGACGGACTTGATAGATAAATGGGTAAATTCTTGGCTTAAAGACTTCGGTGATGTACCTTGTTGGACCGATGTCGTGGTCATGATGCCGCAGCGATGCTCGGAGTAGAGGAAGCAGCGACGTGGAGTCACGGTCAGTGGCGGCGGCGACTGCGATGACGCTTCCCGTCGCTCACAGCACACCCTCGGGATCGGTCTAGGATTAGGTCGTTTGTAGGGTGCTGGCGGCTGCGGTCAACCTCATATTTCGAGTCCCAGCCCCACCTCCTATTTATAGTGCTGTGTGACGGGGGCCAATCAGCCAAGAGTACGGCTGAGCGCCCCCCATCAGGACGCGGATCAAGGGCCCAATTAGCCGTTGGGTCAACTTGGTGGAGATCAACCTAACATTCTCTCCTTTAATCTCACCTTATGACTTAAACTTAATTTACTTTATCATTTTCCCATTCTATCACAGATGAGTGCATAGAGCGTATCTCATCGTCACGGTTAGTTGCCATTAGATTTAACAGCTACAATGAACATCTCTGTTTTGAAACAGATTCTCAACTTGTCGGTGCAGAAAGTGACCAACACGTAAATATTTGTAGTTTTACCGTACGTTGTGATCGGATGTGGCCTAGCACTCAATGACACAGGGTTTATACTGGTTCAGGCAACATGCCCTACGTCTAGTTTGAGTCGGTCGATGACTTTTATTTCTGAGCCCAGGTGCTCGAAGTTTGCTGTGGGGTTACAAACGAGAGAGAGAAAGATGGGGGTGCAAGAGGTCCGGCCAGACTCTGGACTGAAGGGCCGAGAGTGACGGAAGTTTCTACGTACGCTAAGTATTCGAGCGTGTGCTCTGTGTAGCTTTAGAGTGTCTAAACCTAGCAGAGGGTGAATCGATCGTTGGTTGTTCGAATCGTTTGAGTCCTCTCTTAAAGAGTTGTCGATGGATCGTCGTGTGTGTGAGTGAACTGATCCTCTTCATTCAGAGAGAGCGTATCCCCTTTTATAGATGAAGGAGACGGCCTTACATGCGAGCGAGCGAGAGAGAGAGAGAGAGAGAGTACGTATGCTACTAAGTCTTGTTGCTACTAAGTCTTGTTGCCCACGCCGTCGGGTATAAGATGATGGTAGGCGCCCACAATACTGTTTATGTCAGACGCATGTGGGAGGTTTTTACCGTATTCACCATGTATGGCAAATGACAACGCCCACAACACTGTTGAAGCCCAGAGGCATGTGGGGGGCTTACCGTGTTTGCCTGGTATGGGAATTGATGGCGTCCATAACACTGTAGGGCAAAACGTCGACGCCCACAACATTGCTTGGGTTCTGACATGCCTGGAAGGTTGCAGGGCACCCTTCTGACATGTCCTGTCGGTACTGTCCTGTAGGTGAACAGGGTACGGTCCTTGGTTTTGCGGTTGACTTGAGCGCCCTGCCTTACTTGTTCCATCCGTTTCCTGGGTCCTCATCGAGCGGCATCCCCGGTCGGTTGGTCCTAGTCGGCTCCAACTGCGTTAGTCGGAGAAGAGCTGTAAGCAGAGGTTCGGTGCATCCCCGGTCGAAGACGCGGGTCAGTCGAAAATGGCGTTTGGCCAGGCCTTTCGGTCAGAGAAGCGGGTCAGAGTCGGAAGCGAGTGATGTTCCTCCTCGGCCAGGCCTTCTGGTCGGAGAGGCGGGCCGGAGTCGGAAGCGAGCTCTGTTCCTCCTCGGCCAGGCCTTCCAGTCGGAGAGGCGGGCCAGAGTCAGAAGCGGGCATCGTTCCTCCTTGGCCAGGCCTTCCGGTCGGAGGTTGGATCGGCCTTCTGGCCTGTCGTTATGTATTTGGGCCGGCCCAGGAGTTGCGCGTCGTTCGTAATGTCGTCTGCTGGGCCGAGCTTTTGCTGAGAAGTCGGTCCATGAGGAACCCCGAGTTTATGAACCCGACAGGAGCCCCCGAGCCCCTGGGCGATTCAGGTAGAATTGTCTGGGGGATTTTTGTCTTGACAGTGGGTGCGCACGAGCGCACCCGCAGGTGTAGCCCTCGAGCCCCCGGGTAATTCGGGTAGAATCATCTAGGGGGTTTTTCGTGTTGCTAGCGGGGGGATTTTTTGTTTCATCAGTGGGTGGGCGTGAGCGTACCCGCGGGTGTAGCCCTGAGCCCCCAAGCGATTTGGGCAGAATCGCCTGGGGGGTTGTCAGCGGGCGTGAGTGTGTGCACCTTGGTGGGCGTAGCCTCCTCTTCCTAGTTTCTGACCCATCATTTCCAGGAGCGTGGTCCTAGGCGTTTGGTCACGGCCGAGGGACTGGGCGAGATGGAGTCGTCAACTAGGGCGTCGGGCGTGCCAAGGGGCAGCCGAGGGATCGGGCATGACAGACTCATGGACCAAGGCATCGGGCACAGCTGAGGGACAGCCGAGGGATCAGCGAGACGGACTCACGGACCAAGGCATCGGGCGTAGCCGAGGGGCAGCCGAGGGATCGGGTGAGACGAACTTGCGGACCCAGGCGTCGGACGGGCCGAGGGATTGGGTGAGTCAGAGTCGTGGATCCAGGCGCTAGACACAACGAGGGATCGGGCGAGTGAGAGTCGTGGGTCCAGGCGCTGGGCGCAATGAGGGATCAGGCGAGTCAGAGTCGCGGATCTAGGCGTTGGGCGCAACGAGGGATCGGGTGAGTCAGAGTCGCGGATCCAGGTGTCAGATGCACCAAGGGATTGGGCGAGTCAGAGTCATGGATCCAGGCACTGGGCGCAACGAGGGAACGTGCGATTCAGAGTCGCAGATCCAAGCATCAGGCGTAACCAAGGGATAGCCGAGGGATTGGATGAGACGGACTCATGGACCCAGGCGTCGGCGCGTAGCCAAGGGATAGCCAAGGGATTGGGCGAGTCAGAGTTGTGGATCCAGGCGCTAGGCACAACGAGGGATCGGGCGAGTCAGAGTCATAGATCTAGGCGTCGGACGGGTCGAGGGATCGGTCGAGTCGAAGTTGTGGATCCAGGCACTGGGCGCAACGAGGGATTGGGCGAGTTAGAGTCGTGGATCTAGGCGTCGGACGAGCCAAGGGATTGGGTGAGCTTGAGTCATGGATCTAGGCACTGTGCGCAATGAGGGATCAGGCGAGTCAGAGTCACAGATCTAGGCACTGGGCTCAATGAGGGATCAGGCGAGTTGGAGTCGCAGATCCAGGCGCTGGGCGCAACGAGGGATCGGGCGAGTCAGAGTCGTGGATCTAGGCATCGGACGGGCTGAGGGATTGGGTGAATCAGAGTTGCGGATCCAGGCACTGTGCGCAATAAGGGATCAAGCGAGTCAGAGTCGCGGATCCAGGCGCTGGGCGCAACGAGGGATCAAGCGAGTCAGAGTTGTGGATCCAGGCGCTGGGCGCAACGAGGGATTGGGTGTGTCGGAGTCACGGATCCAGGCATCGGATGGGCCGAGGGATCGGGCGAGTCAGAGTCGTGGATCCAGGCGCTGGGCGTAATGAGAGATCGGGTGAGTCAGAGTCATGGATCCAGGCGCTAGGCGCAACGAGGGATCAGGCGAGTCAGAGTCATGGATCTAGGCACTGGGCGCTGGGCGCAATGAGGGATTAGGCGAGTTAGAGTCAAGGATCAGGCGCTGGGTGCAACTAGGGATCAGGTGATTCGGAGTCATGGATCCAGGCGCTGGGCGCAATGAGGGATCGGGCGAGTCAGAGTTGTGGATCCAGATGCTGGGCGCAATGAGGGATCAGGCGAGTCAGAGTCACGGATCTAGGTGTTGGGCGCAATGAGGGATCGGGCGAGTCAGAGTCGCGGATCCAGGCGTTGGGCGCAACGAGGGATCAGGCGAGTTAGAGTCACGGATCTAGGCGCTGGGCGTAGCCGAGGTCGTGCCGAGGTGTTTGGGCATTCTGAGCCCCTAAGCCCTATTGGGCTCGATAGGGGTCGGTTTGAGTTTTTGTGCGTTACCCCATCCGTGTTTCTCGCAACTAGAGGGGCTGAGCTAATGTCGCTTGCCTCGATGGCTCGAGTGACGTGCTCAGTGAGCTCGCTAACGGGCACGTTCGAGTGAAATCCGGGTCCATCGTTCATGACGGGGTTGACATAGCCCTCATGTGGCATTCCACTGCTCCTTAACACGTGTCCTGGTAGATGCCTGGGTCATTTCGGAGACCGACCCGGGTGGCCCTCTGGCCTCCCCTATATCGATCGGCGGATCTAGGCGTCGGATGAGCCGAGGGATTGGGCGAGTTAGAGTCGCGGATCCAGGCGCTGGGCACAATAAGGGATCAGGTGAGATAGAGTCGTGGATCTAGGCACTAGGCGCAACGAGGGATCGGGCAAGTCGGAGTCACAGATCCAGGCGCTGGGCGCAACGAGGGATCGGGTGAGTCGAAGTCACAGATCCAGGCGTCGGATGGGCCGAGGGATTGGGCGAGTCAGAGTCGCGGATCAGGCGCTGGGCGTAACGAGGGATCGGGCGAGTCAGAGTCACGGATCTAGGCGCTGGGCACAACGAGGGATCAGGTGAGTCAAAGTCATGGATCCAGGCGCTGGGCGCAACGAGGGATCGGGCAAGTTGGAGTCAAGGATCCAGGCGCTAGGCCCAACGAGGGATCAGGCGAGTCGGAGTCGTGGATCCAGGCGCTGGGCACAACGAGGGATCAGGTGAGTCCGAGTCACGGATCCAGGCGCTGGGTGCAACGAGGGATCAAGCGAGTCAGAGTCGCAGATCCAGACACAGGGCGCAACGAGGGATCAGGCGAGTTGGAGTCACGGATCTAGGCGCTGGGCGCAACGAGGGATCGGGCGAGTCAGAGTCGTGGATCCAGGCGCTGGGCGCAACGAGGGATCAGGTGAGTCAGAGTCATGGATCCAGGCGCTGGGCGTAGCCGAGGTCATTCCGAGGTGTTTGGGCGTTCATAGCCCCTAGGCCCCGTTGGGCTAGGTAGGGGTCGGTTTGAGTTTTTGTGCGTTACCCCATCCACGTTTCTCGCAACTGGAGGGGCTGAGCTAATGTCGCTTGCCTCGATGGCTTGAGTGACGCGCTCGGTGAGCTCGCTAACGGGCACGTTCGAGTGAAATCCGTGTCCATCGTTCGTGACGGGGTCAGCATAGCCCTCATGTGGCATTCCACTGCTCCTTAACCCATGTCCTGGCAGATGCCTGGTCATTCCGGAGACTGACCCAGGTGGCCCGCTGGCCTCCCCTAGATAGAGATTCTATGGGCATAGCTCGAGGTTAGGATCGAACGAGAAGGTTGAGATGACCCTGTCTGCTTCGGAGTAGACTGGGCGAGGGCCACTAGGGCTCATCTATGTTTTCTCCCCTAGCCTGTTTGACGTGGGTCGGCCTCAAGCCCTTTGTGGGCCAGCCTTCGAACCCCGATTGGTCGTTACTCATGTTGAATGAGGCAACTACCGCTTCATGATGCAACACGGAGCGTTGTGATGCATTTAACTGCATATGTGATGCTTTGGATGTATGGGATGAATGAATGCATGTATCGATGAATGTGTGAATGCATGCATGAATGTATGAATGACCTCATATGAATGAAAGATCATTAAAGAAATAGTGGGGGTTGGTAATGTTACCTTGATGACTCGAGTGACGGGGTTTGAGGAGCTCCTATCGGATATGTCCGATCGGGATCCACGCTCGTCGTTCGTGATAGAGTCGCCATGGCTCAAATGGGGCATCCCTCTACTCCTTACCTGTCTCTCGGTGTTTGTCTGAGCCGTCCGATCGACTCAGGAAGCCCATTGGTCTCTCCTGGGTGGAGATCCCATTGTTGGGCCTTTCTAAGTCCCTCCTAGGAAGGCGTTGGGCCGCCTGCACACAGTAGCGCCTTGTTTCTCATGCTTGGTGTGCGGTAGTGGTGGGCCATACCTAGGCCATGTCCCGTCTGACCAGGCACCGTCTCATTGGGTAGGGTGCGTCCCATCAGTCAGGGCGCATCTCGTCGTATCCCATCCGCATTGAATGGGGGAAGGGAGAGGGTTTCTCGCCCCAATCCTTCACCTTTCCTCAACTGTTGCGCCTCTTCTTTAAATAGGGGAAGGGAGAGGGCTTTTGTCCTATTCCTTTGCCTATTCCCCAACTACCGCCTTTCCTCCTTCTTTCTTGCCAAGAGGTTCGTGTGCGGTGGTTCCTAGGAGAAAAAGGGGAGAGCGAGGGAGAGGAGAAACTCATAGATCCATTCATGAATCCAGAGCACAATGTCGAGCTAGAGGTCATTCGTTGTGAGAGAGTCGGTGCTGGCCGCCTTTGCCGAGAAGTGGGGTGCTACCGCCGAAGGAGGTGGCGCACTGGAGGGCTCCTATGGGGGAGGATTTTCCGCATCCTCAGGCCGATGAGGTCATCTCCTTCCTTGCCTTCCACGAGCGTGGGCTAGGATACCCCACGCACTGGTTCCTACGTGAGCTCCTCAATGAGTGGGGCCTGGAGTTGCAGCACCTCAATCCGACTGGGGTGCTGCATATCACCGGCTTCATCACCGTCTACGAGGCCTTCCTTGGGATAGAGCCGCATGTGGACTTCTTCCAGCGGCTCTTTTCTAGGTGAGATTTGTTGGAGGGGGACCCACCCAGGACCACGCCGGTTGGGGGCTTCACCTTGCAGAAGAAACCAAGTGTGTTAGGTGCCTACCCCACGTACACCCCCTGCGACTCCAATCAGGGGTGGCATGGGGAGTGGTTTTACATCAAAAACCCAGCAGAGGCGCATTTTCCACTATTCACCGAAAGGAGGCCGGAGAGGTGGGACAGCTGGTCGTGGGGCCCATCCAGCCGGTAGAACAAGCTAGAGGTCATTGGGGTAGAGCTCTAGAAGCTGGTGAAGTAGGGCCTCGACGGGGTATGGGTGTTCCACACCTTCTTTCACTGAAGGGTCGCTCCACTGGCGGAAAGGTCACGGCTGATGTGGATGTACACCGGCCCGACGGACCCCGACTGCACGTCGTCGGACGAGTTGGCATCGGACGAAGTCTAGAGCCGACTCGACCGGGTGCTATGACTGAGGGCCAAAGAGACCCTCAAAGGAAAGCCTGGAGCTCTTCACGCTTCAAAGTTGTCCAACCTAGTATGTTCTCCTTTCTTTATTTTGTGTCCCTTTCGATCCTGCTCTCCAGTAATCTTGACTTCGAGTCATCCGTTTTGTAGGGACTCGAGCGCTACAAGTCCTGGCCACATCTTCCAAAGGGGCCGGAGGGCACGGCTCGGCAAGCTGCCCTGAAGGAGGCGGTGGACGACCAGAAAAAGAAGAGAGGTGAGAAGGCTCGAAGGAGGTATCAGAAGGAGCAGGATATTGCTCAACGCGTGTGGGCCAGGGAAAATAGGAGCAACATCGAGGCGGAGCTCGAGTCGGAGGACCCCACGGTGATGGGTGATGACGTGATCTCCTCCGAGGAGGAGGGATGCCAGGAGGTCGTGCCTTCGGCGGTGCGTCATGAGCCTGCGGCTGTGTCTGCCAGCGATGGACGTGAGGCAGAGAGGCGTGGTGACATTCTCGCACCAAGGAAGCGTGCCGCGAGCTCGGACATCGTCGACGAGCGGGAGGCGAAGCGGACACAGTCGCCACGCTCTTTGAAAGCGTCACCGGCCTTGTCCCCACCTACTATGGGTGCGGTGGGGCAGGCCAGGTGGTTGAAGGAGAGGGCTTGTACCCGCACATCGTCAGGGCCAGCGCCAGCGTGTGACCCATGACAGGGGGATGCCCCACTAGCTGCTCTGGTCAGTGCGCCCCGGGCCGGAGGTCGTGGCGATTCACGAGCCGATTGATAGCCGATCGAATCGACTCCCCCCCTCGATCAAAATGAGGGGGTGCGGGTCGCAACCCGCGAGTGGTCCCCATCAGCGGACCCATTGTAGGCGGGTCGGGGCTTCAGAGCCCTACCGCTTGTGTCCCAGTATGTATTTTTTGCTTCTTTTTTATCTCATAGTTGAGTTTTTGGAGTGCGACTGACCCGTTCCTTTTGACAGGGGCCATATGCTGACGGGTTTGAGTATCGCCTCGGCTCCCGTGTAGGTGGAGTGGACACCCAGCCTACATCGAGCCACAACAAGCGGCGGGGAGAGCAGGCCGGTGGTGGCGCGTCCTTCCCCTCCGAGGGTGGTGCCTTCCTAGCCGTTCGCAAGTACGGCACTGGCGGAGGTGATGGTGGTGATCCTGGCGGCGATAGAGGCTGGGTCGGAGGTGACCCTAGCGGTCCCTCCGCCATTGGTTGTGGTGGAAGAGGAGAGGGAGGTCAGGCTCCCTGCCTCGCTGGGCGGGGGCCGCATGGCTCACCCGCCTGGTCGGAGCCAGAGGTGTTGGGGGAGGGTGCAGCCAGGCCAGTGGCGGAACGTCCGCCAGCGGGCCACGAAAATTGAGGTAGTGAAGGTCTCTTCTAATGGCGAACCAGGTGACGGGGTGGAGCCATCGGTGACGTCAAAGGAGCTGGCGGTGGTTCGGTCGTTGGCTGGGCCTTCTAGCGGGCTAGGGGCGACTGACCAGGTGTGGCCCTGCCCTGAGGACCCAAGGAAGGTTCGGTTCATCCTTCAGGATGAGTAGGAGGATTAGCTCTGGAACGTGCTTGGGGGAGAGGACTTGCGATGGAGTCCGATCTTGCCCAAACTAGGGTGAAGCTAGAGGAGGCCCTGGAGCGGGTCAAGTCCGTCTAGCAGGCGGTCACAGTCGACCTGCCATGTGTCACAGAGGTGAGTTTTCTACGTTCATCCTTGACTCCTTGGTCTTTTCGTCGGTTGCCTTAGCATGCTTGCTTCTTGTTTTGCAGGGTCTGGAGGAGATGTCGAGCCGCAAGTCTTGTTTCCTCTAGATGGAGCAGGATGCCACAGCGTCGCGGTGGGTCACCGAGCTCGAGCGCGAGCCAGAGTCCGCCTGCCGTGAGTCCCTAGACCGGGTGGTGGAGGCGACCGAGGCGTGGGCGGTAGAGCTACTCGCGGCGGAGCGGGCGACCACCACCGAGCGGGGGCCTAAGGAGGTGAAGGTCCGCTAGGTGGAGACTAAGGCGGCTCTCCAGAAGTCCTTGGTGGATACCGAGGTGGCGCTCCAAGGTTCCTTGGAGGCCCTGGAGTTAGAGCGAAAGGCTCTAGAGTCGGAGCAGAAGGCCCGGTCGGAAGTCGACCAGGAAGTGCTTGTGCTTTGGGGCCAGGTGCTTGGGACAAAGGAGGCGAACGCTCAGCTACATGAGTAGGTGACTCGGCAGGAGGAAGGGCTCTCCATCCTCGAGAACACTCACCTTGGTACGTACCTTTTCTGCTTTAGGTTGAAGTCTTTTTCCTTTAACTTGCTTCTAAGCTCATCATCCTTCTTCCAGACCTAGGCAGAAAGGTTGGGCTGCTGGAGCAGGACCTAGAGATGGCCAGGGTGACGATTGGCCGGAATGCGGAGGCACTGGTCAAGATCCTTGAAGAGCGACGTGCTCTCAAGGGGGAGCTCGACTAGCTTCGCAACGTCGCCTAGGTCGTCATCTTGGAGGTCTTCAGGTCGGCGCTAAGTACCAGCACGCCCGCCATCCAACTGGCGGAGGTCCCAAATGAGGTTCAGGCCCTCATCTCCGACGAGATGTTCTATGGAATGTAGGGGGTGCTGACATCGATGGCGACGCACCACCTGAAGCTGGACTTCGCCGCCATCTGTAGTGGGTACACCGATGGATGGAGCCCAGAGGCCATCCATGCACTCGGGGAAAGCTTGCTGCCACACACAAGTTGGTGGCCGAGCAAGTCTCCGCGCAGTGGGTGATGGATGCCCGCCGTGCGAACGTTGCTGAAGGCGCGCACCAGGAGGACGTCGCCTAGACTGCGGATGGCGTGGAGCCTGGGTCAGAAGCGAACGTCGCCCACCTCCGTCCGAGCCAAGTGTCATCCAGCCGGAGAGCGAGCAGCCCCTACCTTCGTTGGTCGTGCCGTCAGCCAATGCCGCCTGGCAGCCACAGTAGGAATTAGAGTAAAAGTAGTTTAGCAGATGTAAAAGTTAAGTTCGTGGGGGAGCCCCTGTGTAAATGTTTTTGTGTATTAATGAATACAACCAGTTTCATTTTTGTGATGGAATCACTTTGTTTGGGGAAGCTTGTCCCATTCGTTCCTTATTTTTATCTTAGCATAACTTTGTTTTTTATTCTTTCTTTTTCGCACCGGCATGTTCGTCCCGTAGGCTACAACCTTAAGAGCCTGAGCATGGCCCACGAGGCTCAGCTGCTCTTAACCATAGGTAGAGGCGGGGTGCGATCGATCGGAATACTTAAAGAAAAGTTACGTAAGGTAATTAAAGGAACGGACTACCCTTTCGTTCGGGTAGAAAGGTATTTTACCATATGATAGTAAACAAAAAAAGAGAGGTGGACCACACCTCCGTGGAGCCGCCGAGCGATCCGGGTTGAAAGTGTCCAGGCCGGGGTGCGCTATAGGAGCGAACGTTGAATGAAAAAACAGTAAGACCGAATTTTTTAGGGAAGAAACAACGTAACTGTTCGATGTTCCAAGTGTTGGTGAGAATGTCGCTGTTGTCGTCCTTCAGTCGGTAGGCGCCTGGTCGGATCACTTTGGTCACCGTATAGGGTCCTTCCCATGGCGGAGAGAGTTTGTGCTTCTCCTTGGTCTATGGCCCTGTGTCTCGTCGTTGAAGCGACATAGATGCTGCTTGGCGGGCTTAGCCCCTAATGAGGCGTAGTGCGTGCTCGGTGATTGAAAGCTCTAGTTTGGTTTTGGTAAATTGATGAAACCCTAAGTGCTAACCTAGTTTATCAAGTGATCATGAGATAGGTAGCACATTCCAAGTAGCGAAGCAAATGAAGATCATGACATGATGGTGATGCCGTGGTGATGATCAAGTGCTTGGAGTTGAAAAGAAGAAAGAGAAAAACAAAAGGCTCAAGGCAAAGGTATAAATGGTAGGAGCCATTTTGTTTTGGTGATCTAGACACTTAGAGAGTGTGATCACATTTAGGTTTGATAGTCGTACTATTAAGAGGGGTGAAACTCGTATCGAAATGCGGTTATCAAAGTGCCACTAGATGCTCTAACTCATTGTATATGCATTTAGAATCTAGTGGAGTGCTAACACCCTTGAAAATGTTTGTGAAAATATGCTAACACACATGTGCACAAGGTGATACACTTGCTGGTTGGCATATTTGAGCAAGGGTTAGAAACTTCACCGGCGGAGTGTCCGCCCGTAGAGTGTGGACAGTCCAATGGTGCCACCGGTGCCCTAAACTCAGGGAAATGTGGTCACTGTAAGTAACCAGATGCTGGTCTCTGAAGGATTGGCACGTTCAGTGAGTAGCAGCAGAAGAAGCGCAGCGTCGGTCGTCGACCGGACACTGGCACTAAAATGACCAGACGCTGGCTAGCTGCGTCTGGTCACACTAACATGGTCATGCACAGGGGAGTCGTCGTGTGACCGGACAATGGGTGAGTCCGGTCAAGCATGACCGGACACATCTGGTCGTGAAAAGTCGTCTCTAGATGCTTACTGGAAACGACCGGACGCTGGGGTTCAGCGTCCGGTCACTTTGAGCTGCTACGTCCGGTCATCACTTGACCGTTGAGATCGAGCGATCAACATTTGAAGAGAGGGAACATGTGGCACGCATCGCGTGACCGGACGCTGAGGTCCAGCATCCGGTCAATATGACCGGAGCGTCCGATCACCCCGTGTTGTGCCCAGTGAAGGGGTACAATGGCTCTATTTCATGGGGGCTTCTATTTAAGCCCCATGGACGGCTCAAGCTCACTCTCTTGGCCATTTGCATTGACATAGCAACCTTGTGAGCTTAGCCAAAGCCCTCCCACTCATCTCCATCATTATTTCATCATCTTTGTGAGATTGGGAGAGAATCCAAGTGCATTGCTTGAGTGTTTGCATCTAGAGGCACTTGGTGCTCGTGTTTCGCTGCAGGATTCACTTGTTACTCTTGGTGGTTGCCACCACCTAGATGGCTTGGAGCAGCGAGGATCGTTGAGCGGAGGTTGGTGATTGTCTCCGGCTCCGATCGTGGTGATTGTGAGGGGTTCTTGACCTTTCCCCGGCGGAGAGCCAAAAGGTACTCTAGTGGATTGCTCGTGGCTTGTGTGATCCTCATCTTGTGTTGGTTGTGCGGCACCCTATTGAGGGTTTAGAGTGTGATGCCAATTAGCGCGTGAACCTCCAAGTGAGTGAATCGCCACAACGAGGAGTAGCTTGCCGGCAAGCAAGTGAACCTCGGTAAAAATTAGTGTGTTCATCATTTGATTCTGAGGTGATTGGTTTTCATTGGTATTCATCCTTGTGATTGATTGGTTCACTCCTCGACACGGCGGTATAACTATCTCGCTCACTATCTACATTACCTCAAACTAGTTGTCAAGCTCTTTAGTGTAGCTAGTTGTGAGAGCTTATTAGTTTGGTTAGTGTGACTCTTTAGTTAGCCTTTTGAGAGCACACTAACTTAGTGTAGTGACATAGTTATTGTGTGGATTGAAACTACATAAACTAGAATTGTGGTAGGTGGCTTGCATTTTTAGTAGGCTAGCGCAACACTTGCTTTGCCTCATAATTGTCTAACCGGTTTGTTAAGTATTGTTGTAGAAAATTTTTAATAGGATATTCACCCCCCTCTAGCCATTAGGACCTTCCAAGTGATATCAGAGCTGAGGTCACCGTGATTTGAGGCTTAACAACCTTCGGTGTAAAAATGGCTCAAATCAACAACACCAAGAAGCCACCCCAATTTGATGGCACAAATTATTCATATTGGAAATCAAAGATGACCACACATATCAAGTCAATCAATAGAAGGGTGTGGAAGGTGGTAGAAATCAAAATTGAAATTGAGGATCCAGAGAATCCCACCGTGGTCGAAGAAGTGCTTCTCTAAAACAATGACATTGCTCTAAGTGCCATTCATGATGCAATTGATGAAAGAACATTTGAGCAAATTAAGAATATTGAGATGGCTCATGAGGCTTGGAAGAAGTTGGAGGAATCATTTGAGGGCACTCAAGCCGTGAAGGGTGCAAAGGCATATATTCTCAAAAGAAGTTTGCAAGCTTCAAGATGAAGGAGGATGAGAGCATGCCGGAGATGTTCCATAGGCTTCAAGTGCTTGTCAATGATCTCAAAGCACTTGAAGAAGAGGTGAAGGACAAGGACTTCTCCCACAAGTTCTTGAGATGTTTGCCTTCAAGATTTGGCACATTGGTCACTATTCTAGTGAGGAGTGGTTTGGACACCATGACACCAAACCAAGTGGTGGGAGATATAATGACCGATGATACATATAGATATGATGATGAGAAGGAAGAAAAGAAGGAGAAGAAAGATGAGAAGAAGGATGAGAAGAAGAAGAGTGTGGCATTCAAGGCCACATCATCCAAGGGCAAGGCAAAGCAAGATACATCAAGTGAAGATGATGGCTCATGGGATGATGATGATGATGAGAAGATGGCTCTCTTTGTAAAGAAATTTGGCAAGTTCATGATGAAGAAGGGCTACCGTGCTAGAAGAAAGAAGTCTTCATCTAAGAACAAAGAAGAGTCAAGAAGGTGCTTCAAGTGTGGAAGCAAAGATCATCTTGTTGCTCAATGTCCATACAATAGCGACAATGATGATGACAACAAGAAGAACAAGAAGAAGGACAAGAAAGAAAAGAAAGAGAAGAAGGACAAGATGAACTTCGAGAAGAAGAAGGGTGGTTCATATGTGGTCACTTTGGATAGTGATGCTTCCTCAAGTGATGATGATGATAGTAATGATGACAAAACAACCAAGAAGAAGGCACTTGCAAGCATTGCTATCAATGAGAAGCCTTCTCTCTTCGACACTCTATCATGCTTCATGGCTAAGGCCACTAAGGTACAAACTTGTGATGATGGAAGTGATGATGAACATGATAATGAAAATAATAGTGATAGTGATGATGATGAACCTACTAAAGATGAATTATATGACATGCTAGAAGATGCTAAAGAACACTTTGACATTAAGAGAAGGAAATGCAAGAGCTTGAATAAGAAGGTAAAAGCTTTTAAGCAAGCCCTTGATGAGCTCAAGGCAACTCATGAGAGGCTAGAGGAAGCCCATGAGAAGCTTGGCAAGGCTCACAAAAAGCTTGAAAAGGCTCATTCCTCTTTGCTTGATGAGCAAAATAAAAAGAAGCATGTTGAAACTTGCAATATAGGCTTAACTTGATATAATTGATGAATCATTATCTATGCCTACCATTGTTGCTCCCACTAACCCTTCTTGTAGTACTTCTACTTCCACCTCATCTAGTAGTGATGGTTTCACTTGTGATGCCTCACTAATGGTTGAGAATGAGAACCTCAAGAAGGAGGTCAACAAGCTCACTCACACTTTGGCTAAGGCCTATGGTGGTGAGGACCGCTTGCTTATGTGCTTGGGTAGCCAAAGAGCTTCTCTCTATAAAGAGGGATTGGGCTATACCCCCAAGAAAGGCAAGGTGGCCTTTGCTCCTCACAAGACTAGTTTTGTGAAGAACAATGGTCGGTTTTGCACTAGTTGCAAGCAAGTTGGTCATAAAGAGCATGAGTGCAAGACCAAGAGCAAAAATGCTAATGTATCCTCCATTAAGCTTAATTCTTTCTATGTGCTTACTAAGGGTACAAATGGTGTAAAGGCTAAGTTCATTGGTAAACCATGGATGGGCTCAAAGAAGAAAGCCATTTGGGTACCAAAGAGCTTAGTGACTAACCTTCAAGGACCCAAGCAAGTTTGGGTACCTAAAAATAATTGATCTTCTTTTGTAGGTTAATTACAAAGCCGGAGGAAGGCATTGGGTTCTTGATAGTGGGTGCACTCAACACATGACCAGTGATGCAAGAATGTTCAACTCAATCAACACCAATGGCAATGATGGTTATGATAGTATCACATTTGGTGACAATGGTAAAGGCAAAGTCAAAGGGCTTGGTAAGATTGCAATATCCAATGACATGAGTATTTCCAATGTGTTGCTAATAGAGAGCTTGAACTTCAACTTGCTATCCATGGCTCAATTGTGTGATCTTGGATTCAAATGCATATTTGGGGTAGATGATGTAGAGATCATAAGTGTAGATGGCTCTAACTTGATCTTCAAAGGCTTTAGATATGAGAATCTATACTTGGTTGATTTCAATGCTAGTGAAGCTAGATTATCTATATGCTTGTTCACTAAGTCTAGCATGGGTTGGTTATGGCATAGAAGGCTTGGTCATCTTGGAATGAAACAATTGAATAGATTGGTTAAGCATGACTTGGTTAGAGGCTTGAAAGATGTTGTATTTGAAAAGGATAAGCTTTGTAGCTCTTGTCAAGCCGGAAAACAAGTTGAAAACACCCATCCTAAGAAAAGCATGATGAGCACTAGTAAAGCATTTGAGTTATTGCATATGGACTTGTTTGGGCCAACACAATACACTAGCATTGGTGGAAATAAATATGGCTTTGTGATAGTAGATGATTATACTAGATACACATGGGTATTCTTTCTAATGGACAAAAGTGATGTGTTTGCAACATTCAAATCATTTGTCAAGGATATTCACAATGAGTTTGAAACAACCATCAAGAGAGTTAGAAGTGACAATGGTAGTGAGTTCAAGAACACTAGAATTGATGAGTTGTGTGATGAATTTGGAATTAGACATCAATTCTTGGCCAAGTACACTCCACAATTAAATGGCCTTGTTGAAAGGAAGAATAGAATACTCATTAATATGGCAAGGTCTATGCTTAGTGAGTATAATGTGAGTCAATCCTTTTGGGCTGAAGCTATCAACACAGCTTGCTATTGTAGCAACCGCCTCTATTGTCACCCATTGAAAGAGAAGACACCATATGAGCTCATGAATGGTAGAAAGCCCAACATTGCATATTTTTGGGTCTTTGGTTGCAAATGCTATATCTTGAAGAAAGACACTAGATTGGGCAAGTTTGACAAGAAATGTGATGAAGGATTCCTACTTGGTTATTCCACTACAAGCAAAGCATATATAGTTTGGAATTTGGATAGTGGTACTCTTGAGGAAGTTCATGATGTTGAATTTGATGAAACCAAGGGTTCACAAGTAGAGAATGAGAACTTGAAAGATGTTAGAGGCATTCAACTTTCAAATGCCATGAAGAACATGGATGTTGGTGAATTGAGGCCTAGGCAAGTGAATGATGATGAAGATGATCAAGTACAAGTGCTCTCTAACTCAAATGTGCAAGATGATACAAATCAAGCTAGTACAAGTGGCTCTCATGACAATGAACAAGATCAAGTGGCTAGTACATCATCTCAACCCAATGATCAAGCAAGTGCAAGCAATCAAGTTCCAATCCTCTAATCAACCAATATTGCAAGGGATCATCCATTGGACACTATAATTAGTGATATTTCTAGAGGTGTACAAACAAGATCTAGATTGGCTTCATTTTATGAGCATTTCTCATTTGTGTCATCCATTGAACCAAAGAAGATGGATGAAGCTTTGAAGGATGGTGATTGGGTGAATGCTATGCATGAAGAATTGAATAACTTCACAAGAAATCAAGTATGAGAATTAGTAGAGACCAAAGGGACACAATGTGATTGGAACCAAATGGGTCTTTAGAAACAAACAAGATCAAGATGGGATAGTAGTAAGGAACAAAGCAAGATTGGTAGCACAAGGCTATATACAAGTTGAAGGTCTTGACTTTGGAGAAACATATGCCCCGGTTGCTAGATTGGAAGCAATTAGAATCTTGCTAGCCTATGCTTGTGCCCACAACATCAAGCTCTATCAAATGGATGTTAAGAGTGCATTTCTCAATGGTTACATCAATGAAGAAGTATATGTTGAGCAACCTCCTGGTTTTGAAGATGACAAGAAGCCCAACCATGTGTACAAATTGAAAAAGACATTGTTTGGCTTGAAGCAAGCACCTAGAGCATGGTATGAGAGATTGAGGGACTTCCTACTCTCTAAAGGGTTCATGATGGGCAAAGTTTACACCACTCTTTTCATCAAGAAGATTGGCAAAGACTTGTTTGTGTTGCAAATCTATGTTGATGACATCATATTTGGATCAACCAATCAAGACTTTTGTGATGGGTTTGAAAAAATGATGGCTAATGAGTTTTAGATGTCCATGATTGGAGAGTTGAGTTACTTCCTTGGTCTTCAAATCAAGCAATTGAAGAATGGTACATTTGTGAGTCAAGGCAAGTATATCAAGGATATGATCAAGAAGTTTGGCATGAGTGATAGCAAAGCTATTAGCACACCAATGGGAACAAATGGCAACTTGGATAGTGATGCAAGTGAAAATACGGTGGATCAAAAATTGTATCGGTCTATGATTGGAAGCCTACTCTATGTGACCGCATCAAGGCCGAATGTCATGTTTAGTGTATACATGTGTGCAAGATTTCAAGCCTCACCAAGAGAAAGTCATTTGAAGGCTACAAAGAGAATATTGAGGTACTTGAAGCATACACAAAATGTTGGTTTGTGGTATCCCAAAGGAGCAAAGTTTGAGCTAGTTGGTTACTCTGACTCGGATTATGCGGGATGCAAGGTTGAAAGAAAGAGCACCTCAGGCACATGTCAATTGTTGGGAAGATCACTTGTTTCATGGTCATCAAAGAAGCAAAATAGTATTGTATTATCAACCGCTAAAGCCGAATACATATCCGCCAGTAGTTGTTGTGCACAAATACTTTGGATGAAGGCCACTTTGAGTGATTTTGGAATCAAGTTCAAGAAAGTGCCATTGCTATGTGATAATGAGAGTGCAATCAAGTTGACCAACAATCCGGTTCAACATGCAAGAACAAAGCATATTGATGTCCACCACCATTTCATAAGAGATCATCAACAAAAAGGGGATATTTGCATTGAGAGTGTAGGCACTGAAGATCAACTTGCCGATATATTCACCAAGCCATTAGATGAGAAAAAGTTTTGCAAGCTAAGGAATGAGTTGAACATATTGGATTTCTCAAATATGTGTTGATGCACCCCCCCCCCACTTATATGACATGCCTCTCCGTCGAGCAATCCAAGGTAAAAGTTGATTGGCATGGCATACATCCTTGCTAAGGACATGTTTAGTGCATCTAGATACCTTTCACATTTAATAGGCTCATTCGTGAAAATCAAATGAATTTGATGATTATATGGTACCACTATTGCTTCGATGTTTATTTTGATCTAGTGATAGTATATGACATGTTTATGGGCTTGTAAACCTAGTGTTTAATCTAGAAAATGAGCTATAAGTGTTTAACTCAACATGGTACAAGATAACCCTTATTTGGAGGTGTGAAGAAGCTTGTCCTTGGATCAAACCGAGTTAAAAAAAATCTTTGGCAAATGATCTAGATTGGACCAAATTTGGGAAAATAATCCTCACCCCATTGATTGACATTGATAATCTCAACCTATCTACATTTTGAACCTTTGTGGTCATTGATGACAAAGGGGGAGAAATAGAAATAGTGCACAAAGATAGTGAAAATACAACACAAAGGGGAGAGAAATAAAGATACAAGTGATAGGGAGAGAACTTGACATAAGGGGAGAAATATGACAAAGGAAAGGGATCAATTAAAATTTTGAGCACACAAGTAGGGGGAGCAAGCTCATGAACTTGTATGATGCATTTGAATGTGCATTTCATATGTTTGCATGCATGGCACAAGTTTTAAATTTCAATATTCATGCTTGTGTGGTGTATGCTAGTTATAGGTTTGAATGATGAAATGAAAATCTAGCATGCATAAGTTTATCTAGTGATTTCATTTCCAAGTGTTTCCAAGTGGTATCGAGCTAACCATGGTGCTAAGGATGGTATAATGCACTCCGATTGGTATCATGCTTCAAAGGTCCATCTTTTATACCTTAGCATCATTTGGTAGACATTGTCTCCTATATTTCCTATCTAAGCATATGTGCAAGCTACAATCCAAACTCTTAGCACATATGTAGGGGGAGCAATTGCTACCACTTGGGGTTCATCAAACTTGTCCATATCCTTTTACAAATGGTAAAAATGCTTGGGCAAGCAACATGGATTCAATTGAATTTTTAATTCATATCTTTGTGAAAGGGTTGTCATCAATTACCAAAAAGGGGGAGATTGAAAGCTCTAGTTTGGTTTTGGTAAATTGATGAAACCCTAAGTGCTAACATAGTTTATCAAGTGATCATGAGATAGGTAGCACATTCCAAGTAGTGAAGCAAATGAAGATCATGATATGATGGTGATGCCATGGTGATGACCAAGTGCTTGGACTTGAAAAGAAGAAAGAGAAAAACAAAAGGCTCAAGTCAAAGGTATAAATGGTAGGAGCCATTTTATTTTGGTGATCAAGACACTTAGAGAGTGTGATCACATTTAGGTTTGATAGCCGTACTATTAAGAGGGGTGAAACTCGTATTGAAATGCGGTTATCAAAGTACCACTAGATGCTCTAACTCATTGCATATGCATTTAGGATCTAATGGAGTGCTAACACCCTTGAAAATGTTTGTGAAAATATGCTAACACACATGTGCACAAGGTGATACACTCGGTGGTTGGCACATTTGAGCAAGGGTTAGAAACTTCACCGGTGGAGTGTCCGCCCATAGAGTGCGGACAGTCCGACGGTGCCACTAGCGCCCTAAACTCAGGTAAATGTGGTCACTGTAAGTGACCAGATGCTGGTCTCTGAAGGACCGGCGCGTCCGGTCAGTAGCAGCAGAAGAAGCGTAGCATCGGTCGTCGACTGGACGCTGGCACTAAAATGACCGAACATTGGCTGGCTGTGTCCGGTCACACTGACATGGTCATGCACAAGGGAGTCGCCGTGTGACCGGACGATGGGTGAGTCCGGTCAAGCATGACCGGTCGCGTCCGGTCGGGAAAAGTCATCTCTGGATGTTTACTAGAAATGACCGGACGCTGGGGTTCAGCGTCCGGTCACTTTGAGCTGCTGCGTCCGGTCATCACTTGACCGTTGAGATCGGGCGATCAATATTTGAAGAGAGGGGACACGTGGCACGTATTGCGTGACCGGACGCTGAGGTCCAGCATCCGGTCAATATGACCGGAGCGTCCGGTCACCCCATGTTGTGCCCAGTGAAGGGGTACAACGGCTCTATTTCGTGGGGGCTTCTATTTAAGCCCCATGAACGGCTCAAGCTCACTCTCTTGGCTATAGTTATTGTTTGGATTGAATCTACATAAACTAGAATTGTGGTAGGTGGCTTGCATTTTTAGTAGGCTAGCGCAACACTCGCTTTGCCTCATAATTGTCTAACTGGTTTGTTAAGTGTTGTTGTAGAAATTTTTTAATAGGCTATTCACCCCCCCCCTTTAGCCATTAGGACCTTCCAAGTGGTATCAGAGCCGAGGTCACCGTGATTTGAGGCTTAACAACCTTCGGTGTAAAAATGGCTCAAATCAACAACACCAAGAAGCCACCCCAATTTGATGGCACAAATTATTCATATTAGAAATCAAAGATGACCACACATATCAAGTCAGTCAATAGAAGAGTGTGGAAGGTGGTAGAAACCAAAATTGAGATTGAGGATCCAGAGAATCCCACCGTGGCCGAAGAAGTGCTTCTCCAAAACAATGACATTGCCCTAAGTGCCATTCATGATGCAATTGATGAAAGAGCATTTGAGCAAATCAAGAATATTGAGATGGCTCATGAGGCTTGGAAGAAGTTGGAGGAATCATTTGAGGGCACTCAAGCCATGAAGGGTGCAAAGGCATACATTCTCAAAGAGAAGTTTGCAAGCTTCAAGATGAAGGAGGATGAGAGCGTGCCTGAGATGTTCCATAGGCTTTAAGTGCTTGTCAATGATCTCAAAGCACTTGGAGAAGAGGTGAAGGACAATGACTTCTTCCACAAGTTCTTGAGATGTTTGCCTTCAAGATTTGGCACATTGGTCACTATTCTAGTGAGGAGTGGTTTGGACACCATGACACCAAACCAAGTGTTGAGAGATATAATGACCGATGATACATATAGAGATGATAATGAGAAGGAAGAAAAGAAGGAGAAGAAAGATGAGAAAAAGAAGAGCATGGCATTCAAGGCCACATCATCCAAGGGCAAGGCAAAGCAAGATAATTGTCTAACCGGTTTGTTAAGTGTTGTTGTAGAAATTTTTTAATAGGCTATTGACCCCCCTCTAGCCATTAGGACCTTCCAGTGATGTCCCACGGTATGCCTGGCATGTTAGATGGTTTCCATGCAAAAGCGTTGTGATTGGCACGTAGGAAGTCGATGAGCTCGCATTCCTATTTGGCCAGGAGCTAGATCCCGATCCGCACCATCTTGGTTGGATCAGTGGGGTCGATCCCCACCATCTTAGTTTCCTCGAGTGGGCGGAAGGCCGTCGAGGGGGTTGGTTTGTTGTAGTCCGGGACTGCTGGGGTTGATGACTCCCCGAGCCATGGGAGCTCGGACGAGTTGATGATAGTAGTGGCGAGCTCAAAATGCTCGTGGTCGCACGTGAAGGCGTGCGAGAAGGTGCAACCCACAGTGATGATGCCATTCGGTCCTGGCATCTTCAACTTCAGGTAGGTGTAGTTGGGGACTGCCATGAACTTGGTGTAGCATGGCCGCCCCAAGATGGCGTGGTAAGACCCCGGGAAGTCCACCACCTCGAAGGTAAGTACCTCTAAGCGAAAGTTGGCTCGATCACCAAAAGTGATGGACAGGTCGATCTGACCGAGCGGGTACACCTACGCTCTTGGGATCACACCATGGAAGGGAGAGCTCGCCGGTTGGAGCTCCAACCGGGGGATGCATATGGCGTCAAGGGTGTCGACGTAGAGGATGTTGAGGCCGCTGCCTCCGTCCATCAGCACCTTGGTGAGGCGCTTCTTGCGGATGATGAGGTCGACGACGAGCGGGTAGCATCCTGGTCTGGCGATGTTGGATGGATGGTCCCTCTGATCAAAAGTGATCAGAGATTTCGACCAGCGATGGAAGGAGGGGATGACCATTTTGGCGACGCACGCTTCTCGGTAGCGCACTTTGTGCTGGCGCTTGGAGTAGACGACATCGGATCCCTCAAAGATCATGATGCATTCCTCGAGGTCGGGGAAGCCATCCTCATCCTTGTTCGCCGCGTCTCCTTTCTTGGCTGATGTCTCCTTGCCTTTTTCTTCTTTCATTCCGCCGGCCTGTCCTAGGAAATGCTTCAGGAGCTCGCTGTCCTTGTAGAGGTGCTTGACGGGGTAAGCATGGTTGGTGCATGGGCTATCCATGAGCTTGTCCGGTCAGGCAGGCCCTACTAGGGCTGCTTGCCCACGCGATCAGCCATGGCAACCAATGTGGAGTTGGTCGTTCGATGCCGATCCTTCTTGTTCTTTTTGCCCCTCTATGTGGAGGGGCCCTCGTCTTGGTCCTCACGCTTGGCCTTACCCTTGTCCCGGCCTGCATTGAATACTGCTCTGACCACCTCCTCGCCGGAGGCATGGTTAGTGGCGACATCAAGCAGGTCCCGGGTGGTACGGGGCTTCAGCAACCAAGCTTGTGGATCAGGGACTCGCAGGTTGTCCTGGAGAGGAATGCGCTGATGATGTCCGCATCGACGACATCAGGTAGGGAGTTGCACCGCTTTGAGAACCTATGGATGTAATCCCACAGGGACTCACTGGGCTCCTACTGGCAGCTCTTGAGGTCCTAGGAGTTTCTAGGGCGGACATATGTCCCCTAGAAATTTCCGACGAAGATCCTCTTGAGGTCCGCCCAGTCACGGATGCTGTCGCGCGGGAGAAATTCGAGCCATGCTCGAACATGTTCCCCCACGCAGATGTGGAGGTACTGAATGATGAAGTGATCATCATCCACTCCCTTGGCTCGGTAGGTGAGCCAAAAGTCTTCGAGCCATATACCGGTCATCATCCCTGGTATATTTGGCAATGTTGGTCGGTGGTCAGAAGGCTGTGGGAACGACGCTCTCTGGATGCGCTAGCCAAAGGCCAGTGGTCCTAGGCCATTTGGGCTGGGACTCCGATTGTTGGGTCAGTGATGATGCCTGGGGTACATTTCACCGGTCCCCTCGATGGTCTGGCCGGAGCCCGTGTCATCTGCTGTCACCGTCGCCCGATGGACATCATCATCATGCCGGGCTTGACACCAATTGCTGATGACGCTACGAGCATCTCGGTTTGGCACAAGGCATTCGCGCACAGGCGGCCGGTGTGGAGCGGGCACCAGGTCAGGCCGTGGTGTAGCTGTGGCCTCCTGCTCTGCTCCTGGTGGCTGCAGCGGTGAGCGAATGGAGCGATTCATCTGGTGTGTCGCCACTCCCCTGGTGGGGAGAGAGGCCGGGAGTCGGTGGTGCGATGCGGAGCTCTCCGCCTGTTGAACGGCGGTGGTTTCCACCAGTGCCTAGAGGTTCCAGTGGATCGCCTATTCCTGGAGGTTGTCTGGCTCAGGAAGGCCGCGCAGGAGCATCACCGCCGCAGTGATGTTCTGGCCAGCTCGAGCGAACTATGGGGGATTGTTCCCCTCGTTGATGATGTTTTGATGAACCTGGCGAGGCAACCCTGGGCGCTGCTCACCGGGTTACGCACACGGGGCGCATCATGGTGTGCTAAGTGCGTCGGCACAGGTGGCGGCTGGTTCTATCGCCTTTGTCGTAGCTCCTTGCTGTGCTCCTGGGCACATATGAGGGCATCCGCGCGAGGGTCCAGAGGGGTGTTGGTCTGTAGAGACTCTGCCACCACCGGTGGCAATCCTGGAGCTTCTGCCATAGCACACTCCCGGGACAGAGGGTGGCTAGATGCTACGACATCACCGATGCTAGAGTCGTCGCTCTCAACATCATCATCCATGAGGTCGTGAAAAGAGGTGGGAGCGTAGCTCGCCATTCCCACGAATTCGGATGTGAGAGGGGGCGGCGCCAGCATCCTTCGGAGCCCTCAGCGTACGCGTTCATGGGGGACACGAGGCCATAGAGGAACCGGTCGCATGGCGGTCACGGCAGGGACAATGGGGTCCCTCTAGAGAATCGATGAAAGACAGTAAATAGCGAGTAAATAACAAAGTGTATGTTACTCATAATTGGGTTTGAGCCCTGCGTGGGCTCAGAGCGAAGCGCAGGCGCCTCATCGTGGAAGTTGTTAGGAGTCTCAGAGCCGACGAAGGACGCGCCTCCTCCAACGGGCGCCGAAACAAGTGCCTCCTCGTGGAGGTGCAGCACGTTGAGCCGATCAGCGATGAAGTCCAGGCTTCCGAAGAGGAAGGCCTGGGATGGCTCGAAGACGGGTGGAACCCACATCCCGTCTTGTGGGAGTGCAGGAAACTCCAGCGAGCCGAAGCAAGTCGTATCGCTTGAGCCCACCATGGTGAAGATGGCGGAAAGGTGGGCCATCCAATGACCAAAAAGTGTGAACGTACGATGTCTTCCCCACGGACGGCACCAACTGTCGGTGTAGAAAGTGACCAACACATAAATATTTGTAGTTTTACCGTACGTTGTGATCAGATGTGGCCTAACACTCAATGACACATGGTTTATACTGGTTCAGGCAACGTGCTCTACGTCTAGTTTGAGTCAGACAATGACTTTTATTCCTGAGCCTAGGTGCTCGAAGTTTGCTATGGGGTTACAAACAAGAGGGAGAAAGATGGGGGTGCAAGAGGTCCGGTCGGACTCCGGACTAAAGGGCCAAGAGTGACGGGAGTTCCTATGTGCGGTAAGTATTCGAGCGTGTGCTCTTTGTAGCTTTAGTGTCTAAAGCTAGCAGAGGGTGAATCGATCGTTGATTGTTCGAATCGTTCGAGTCCTCTCTTGGAGAGTTGTCGATGGATCGTCGTGTGTGTGAGTGAACTGATCCTCTTCATTGGGAGAGAGCGCATCCCCTTTTATAGATGAAGGGGACGGCCTTACAAGCGAGAGAGAGAGTACGTATGCTACTAAGTCTTGTTGCCCATGCCGTCGGGTACAAGATGATGGTAGGCGCCCACAATACTGTTTATGTTAGACGCATGTGGGAGGTTTTTACCGTATTCACCATGTATGACAAATGACGGCGTCCACAACACTATTGATGCCTAGAGGCATGAGGGGGGCTTACCATGTTAGCCTGGTATGGGAATTGATGGCGCCCATAACACTATAGGGCAAAAC
This sequence comes from Miscanthus floridulus, assembly GCF_019320115.1. NCBI lineage: Eukaryota > Viridiplantae > Streptophyta > Magnoliopsida > Poales > Poaceae > Miscanthus > Miscanthus floridulus. Next base: position 6,503,632 of record NC_089598.1, read on the forward strand.
GTCGGCGCCCACAACACTGCTTGGGTTCTCTCTTCGCCGCAGCCGTCGGCTTGCTCTCCCCCTTCCCACCCGAAACACGCTGGTCGAGCGGCACCGCGGTGGTGCTCTTTGCACCCCCACACGCTCTCTTTCCTAAACCCTAGATCCCTTTCTCCTTTGTCAGCCCTCAAAGCAGCAGACGCGGGAGAAGAAGGCGGGCGCCGCCACGGGTCCCCTCACCAGAGCGTGCGCTCCCTAGTGGGTGAGCGCACCGCCGTCGAGCGGTCCTGTGACGGTGCCCTCGGCCGGGGCTCGCGCGCACGACGACGAGCGCGGCTCGGCTGCTTCTTCCCTCACGCGGCGGTAGCGACGGCGGCGAGGAACCGGGTAGGTCCTCCCCTTTCTCCGTCCATCCATCTAGGGTTAGGGTTAGGGTTAGGGTTGGGGTTGGGGTTCAATTAGATTCACCTCCTTCTTGATTTCTTTTCACTTTTCTACCCCAGTCTAGATCTATATACTAGAAACCTAGCTCTGATACCAATGATAGATAAATAGAACCTCTACGTGTTGATCTAGTTGGTAAATTCTTGGCTCAGATAGAAGACTTCGATGATGTACATCGCCAGACCGATGTCGTGGCCATGGTGCCGCAGCGATGCTCGGAGTAGAGGAAGCAGCGACGTGGAGGCGCGGTCAGTGGCGGCGGCGACTGTGATGACGCTTCCCGTCGCTCACAGCACACCCTCAGGATCGGTCTAGGGTTAGGTCATCGGTGGGGCGCTGGCGGCCGCGATCAACCTCATGTTTCGAGCTCCAGTCCCACCTCCTATTTATAGTGCTGCGCGACGGGGGCGCATCAGCCAGGAGTACGGCTGAGCGCCCTCTATCAAAGCGTGGATCAAGGACCCAATTGATCGTTGGACTAACTTGGTGGAGATCAACCTAACAGGACTGACTGACTGACTGATGAATGGGTTGTCCAAAATAAATAAAATGATTCGCGGTCATCATCCTCTTATGGCAATGGCAACCAGCTCTTATCCTCGTCGCCGGCGGGCTGCTGTCAGCAGCAGCAGCAGCTACAGTGTCTGCTGCGCAGCCGTCTTGGCAGAGCAACAATGACGCCGGCTTCCCTTTCTGTGGCGGGGTGTTTTCGGAGAGGGCAGATTTCACGCAGGCGGCCCAGCCACGGCAGATGACGACGGGCGCAGACCATGACAAGATGCTGCTGCAGGATGCAAGTGCCATGGCCAAGAAACGAGAGAGGGAGAGGGCCAAACAAAGATATAACGAGAAGAAAAAGAACAGAAGGTATAGGCTCTGAACAACTTCTGAATTCTATCTCATCGATCGTTCATCTAATTCTTGTACGTAAATGCGTGCGTTGCATTGCAGGTTCTGCAAGCAGATCATGTATGCTTCTCGCAAGGCCAGAGCAGACACAAGAAAGCGAGTCAAAGGCCGCTTTGCAAAGGCTCAGCATGATGATGATCCCCAGATTCATGACAGCCCATCAGCATCTACAGCTACAGTGAAGGAGACAAGCATCTGAAATTGTGGACAAATTAAAAAGCAAATTCTCGTCGGTTAAATTTCGGTGAGGTCCGAAACAACATCATACCAGTCAAAAATATCAGTTAAATTTGATTTTTTAGCCAAGTCTAGAGTCCAAACATGCCTACAAAGTTCTTATTTCAATATAGAATTGCAAACTTACCAAGCTATAACTTGTTCGCTTCATCTTCACACTCCTCTTGATCAAATTTTGTCAAAATTCAGTTAAATATTAGCTAAATCTGAACATTATGACTGCTCAAAACGATTGAATTATGGTCCAAAATTACCGAAATTTGCCCAATTCGGTCAGGTCTGAAATTTTTTGTCATTTGAATCCCAAAACCTTGCAATTACATGCATGTATGTTTTCTTGTTCGTCACGTACAATACAATAATAGGCCTTTTATTTTTATTTTTCCCCTTTTTATTTTCTTATTGAGAACATATAGCCCCCATAGGAAAGTTACTGTGTCAACGGCACGGCATCATTCTTTCTGGAATTTTTTTTCCGTCGTATAATAAAGCAATAGCCTTGTATAAATGATATTTTGCAAGTTTGAATCCACCATTATTTGTTTTCTGCGCAATTTATCAATGTTGAAAATTCTGAGCAGAAACTCGTTTTGGGTTCCATAATCTAAAGTTTAGTTCGCTAAAGTCAAGAGTTAAAGTTTAGACTACTTGAGCTCACTTGTGTGGTCCAATGGACTTATGGTCTTCTTGTGAGGTTGGTCAAATTTTGAACAACACTTCAGACCGCTTGTTTAAAGCGTAGTAGGTCCGCAAAAAGATCTTCTAATAACAAGCTCAACAATTTCTGCTAATATATATTGGGTTCAACTTTCAACACCAAACTAAAACCAGACATTGACTCGTTCTTATATACAGGCGAACACAACGGCATGCACTAAAGTGTAGGTGCCAAGGCGGTCTCTATGGAGCAGCCGTTCACACCTAATGTAGATTCGCTCCATGTGTCCATGCTTGAGTTTTTTTTCCACAACTATTACTCCTAAATTTAAGCAATAGTCCCATGCGTACGTACTATTAAGGATGCAAACGGTACCGAAATATCCCGTACCGAACCGCATCGTTTTCTATATTTAATCCGATCGAATTCGTATTTTCGGATAAATTCAAATTCAGTTCGAAATTCGGAATACCAAATTCGAAATCGGAACGAAAATGGTTTAGACATTTTTTCGACCGTTTCTACTTTTAATTCGGAATATCTTGAATTCAAAATTCGGTTTCAAAATTCGGTTTAAACAAAATTTGGCCCACTACAAGTCTAACCTTAGAAAAATTATATCTTTTTCATATGATCTCGGATGAAGATGATTTTTATATGAAAATTGTAGCTCTCGACGAGATCTACAACTTTTTAGTTCTTAGTTTTTTCATTTGATGTCTTGAAGATGTTCAAAAAAATTAAACAAAGTCAGCGATATATTAATCGCGTACAAGCGTTTGTTGCCTTAAAAAATCATATCTTCATTACGTCATGTCGAATGGAGATACTTTTTAAGAAAGTTTTAGGACTTGTTAATTATTATGTACTTGTTAATTGTTATGCACTTGGTCCTACGGGCCAATGTACCGTATTGATTTTTCGTATACCGACCGTGTTCGACATAATTCCGCTCGAATTAGTTCGTTTTCGAAATTTTTGATATTCCGTAAGTTCGTGTTCGTTTTCGTGTCCGGCTTTACCGCTTTCGTTTTCGTTTTCGTATTCAAATGTAGAAGTAGAAAACGGTTGAGAGGTTTTCCGACCGTTTTCATCCCTATGTACTATGGTATGTGTATGTATCCATGGTGGCTTTCATGGGATCATCTGCATTGTATTTTCTTTTCCAAGAGTGCGCGTGCGCGCGCTTTGGTTGAGTCAAGTTCATATGTATTTACAGAGAAACACATTCCATTCCTATAAACCTAACTATGCAAGCCTTATTTGCTACTGCTATGGACGATTATAAACAAGGGCCGGGGCACTCTTTATTTTGGATGATCGATCACTAGATCCATCCGTTCTGCTAACCTGCTGGGAGGTGGATGAAATGTTAGTGTAGATCAGTTGTAAACAATGCAAGCCTTAGATATACTACGTATGTATGAGCAAGTAGGTGGTAGAGACCTTGATTTCCATGAACGTTCCTAGCCTATATATATATTATTATTAACTTGGGGAGGAAGGCAGGCAGGCAATCAACAAATTGTATTGAAGGAAGCATTCATGTGTGACGGACATACAAACTACGTATGTATGAGCCAGATCAGGTCAGAGTCAGACTCTCCTACCAGCCAAAGCCACCAACCCCATCTCCAAACTAGTAAGCTAATTAAGCAAAGTTTGTAGCTTTTTCATCGCCATGCAGTCTATTCGTTTGGCTGTGGCTTATCGTAAACGATCGTAAATTTTCAATCGAAACAGTATTTTTCTCTCACACAAACCAACCAGCAGTATTTCTTCACGAACCAACAACGATATGAATCAGTCAACCGAACAGGTTGATGGTCTTTATTTGACTAGTATGTATATGCAATTAGTTAACTTTCGGTAGGAGACGAAATGGCTACTAGCTACTGACTATCACCTCGTTCGTGTCCCCCTCATGCATGAATAAACAGCGCGTTCGTTTGGCTGTGGCTTGTCGTAAACGATCGTAAATTTTCAGTCGGAACAGTATTTTTCTCTCACACAAACCAACCAGCAGTATTTCTTCATGAACCAGCAACGATACGAACCAGCCAAACGATGCTGACGGTGAGGCAAGAGGGAAGAAGGTTCACTCAGAGTCGCTGCTCGTGTTGTTGCGTTGGAGATCGAGGAAACGATCAATGGAGGGCCGGCCGGCCACTTCACCTCTACTGTGCGTGCCGTACCAGTATATATAGGCAGGCAGGGGCAGGGCTAGGGTTACGGAGCCAATCCAGTTCCAGTGCAGTCACAACAAGCAGCTAGCTTGCAACCAGCCGCCATGCCGTCCCCGTCGCCTTCGCCGCAGCTGCGGGTGCTGTCCAGGCGCACCGTCAAGCCGCCGCCGCGCCCACGCATCCCGCTCACCACCTGGGACGTCTCCTTTCTCTCCGCCGACTACATCCAGAAGGGCCTCCTCTACGCCACGCCGCCCTTCTCCACGGCCCGCCTCCTCGACCACCTCCAGACCGCGCTCGCCCAGGCGCTCCACGCGGCCACGCCTACTACCCCGTCGCCGGCCGCTTCGCCACGGACCAGCACCGCGACGCCCACGGCAACGTCCTCGGCTGCTCGGTCTCCATCGACTGCGACGGCCAGGGCGTCGACATCGTCCACGCCGTCGCCGACGGCGTCGCCGTCGCCGACGTCATCCCGCCCGACGCCGATGTTCCGCGCCTCGTCCAGTCCCTCTTTCCCCTCGATGGCGCCGTCAACCACGACGGCCACCACCTCCCTCTGTTCGTCGTCCAGGTCACCGAACTCACCGACGGCGTCTTCCTCGGCTTCGCCTACAACCACGCGCTCTCCGACGGCAGCGCCTTATGGAGATTCATCAACGTATGGGCGGGCATCGCGCGCGACAGCCTCTCTGCCTCCCCCTCGGCCTCGGGGCCGGAGGAGCACAAGCACGCTCCAGCTCCGCCGCCCATGCTGGAGCGCTGGTCCCCCGACGGCCTGACGACGCCGACGCCGCCGGTCGTGCTCCCGTTCCCCGACCTCACGGGGCTCATCGAGAGGCTGCCCCCCGCCGCCGCTGCGCGAGCGCATGCTGCAGTTCTCGGCCCACACGCTGGAGGCGCTCAAGGACCGGGCGCGGGAGGAGCTCCTGGCGGCCGGGGACGCGGCCGGCGCGGCGGCCGTCACCAAGTTCCAGGCGCTCAGCTCTCTGGTGTGGCGCTGCGTCACCCGCGCGCGCCGCCTGCCGCCCGACCAAACAACCTTTTGCCGCGCCGCCATCAACAACCGCACGCGCCTCCGCCCGCAGCTGCCGCCGGAGTACTTCGGGAACACCATCTACGCCGTCGCCACGGAGGCCGTCACCGCGGCGGATCTGCTGGAGCGCGGACACGGCTGGGCGACGGCGGCCGTGGGCCGCGCGGTGGCGGCGCACACGGACGCCGACATCCGGGCGCGCGTCGCCGCGTGGATGGGCAGCCCCGTCCTCTACAACCTCAGGTACTTCGACTCCAACGGCATCATGATGGGCAGCTCGCCGCGCTTCGACATGTACGGCTGCGACTTCGGCTGGGGCGCGCCGCTGGCGGCGCGCAGCGGCAAGGCCAACAAGTCCGACGGCAAGGCGTCGCTGTACCCGGGGCAGGAGGGCGGCGGAAGCATCGCCGCGGAGCTGGTGCTGACGCCGGAGCACATGGCGCTGCTGGAGCAGGACGACGAGTTCTGGGCGGCCGTTTCGCCGGACAAGCCTTGTCCGCCGGCGGGGAAGAATTGACCGCCAGCCGCCCAGTCCATCATGCAAAAGTCAGACAGACACTGACAAAGCAATAAAAGGAATTGAATTGAATTTTCTTTCCCAGTTAGTTAGCGTGTTTGCTTAAGGATTATATAATGATGTCCTCATAATAAAGATAAAAGATCGAAATACTCCATCCATGCATTGTTTTCTTGTGTTTAGAACATTGAGCAAAAGAAACAACCACTTGGATTTACCCTTCTCTTGTCTAACAACATGGTGTCACGCCAGCAAAAACCGCTCGGGATGCAAAGAACAAACAATTTTAAAAGTTGAGGGGGTGCTTCCAAAAACTGATTTTATAGATGAGAAGGGAAATCTGAAGACCATGAAAGTTAAAGGGTCCAAAGGACCTTTTCCTTCATATTGTGCTTCATGTTGAGTAACTGAGTTGGTGAGGCCAGAAACTTTGCGTCGAAATTTATGGAACCCACTTGACCATCCATTAGGCCCAGGTTTCAGCTGTAGATTCCGACCACAAGCTAGAAGTCGGTCTAACTTTCACAGTCGGTCCACTCCACGTCTCCCCCATCTCTTTCTTGCCCTGACTGAACCCGGCCCTATGACTCCCTTTCCTTTCTTCATCCAGCCATTATGGTTTCTACCTCCGCCTTAATTTGCGTCTGCTGCCCCACAGCCAACAGTCACCACCCGAGGCAGACGATGGAAGAAGCGCCGGGGAGAGTGGACTCCAAAGGTGACTACGACTGTTACCGAATGTACGACAGCTACATAGATGCTCACAATGCGCTGTTGGAAATGTTTTCTTCTTATATCTTTAAAAACTTGATCAAATTTTAAATCTTTCAGTGAAAACTAGGGGGGCTTGGTCCCCCCTCTCACCCCCATCTCCCGCCACTGGTAGACTAGCTAGATTCGTACATTACAGAATTGTAAGCATGTATTGTACTGAGGTGACAACTTCAGATCACTAGGTATTATTTTTGCTATATGTCTTGGACTTTTTTTGTGGTACTATCAGTAAGAGCATTCCTTGGAATTATCGTATTGGCCGTCAAAGTATTATTAAAAATAAATAGACCGTATCCATGTTGTCTATGTATCTATCAGCAAGATTTCTTAACATTAATCATTGTTTCGTCACTCACATTTTTTTGTAGTATTGTTGGTTTGTTCAAAGATCTGCAGGTATTTATTTTTAGCTATATATATGAGTCGAACTTTTTTGTGGTACTATCAATGTATAAGAGGATTCCTTGGCATTAACTTATCACGAGACTTGCCCCCTCGTATATGCTATATAAATATAAGTGCGCAGTGCACGAACCGTATACATAAGAACCAACATTCACAATCGGTAGGTTAGCAGAGAGGAAGCACTTCTTTTAATTAGACTTGGAAATTAACATCAGCACCGATCGCCATCATACATTAATTATACAACAATGAGTACAAAAGCAGTCCTTCGACTCTTGGTTTTCGCCTTGGTTTTTACAATGCATACGAGGACACATATCCAGCTTCCGGTGAGGTTGATTGCTATAAGCAAAAAGAGAAAGTTAAGTCCAAATGCATGAAAACATTAAATAATATCATCACTGATTATGTCAAACCAAGCGAAATATGTTGTCAAACTGTGCGAGCATCTGACATGACTTGCGTTTGTCATGCCCTTGAGCCTGAAGAGGTGCTTCAGAAAGTAAGTGCTGTTAAACTGGTCCGACTATCACGAGTGTGTGGCAACCCAGTGGCCGTTGGAACCAAATGTGGATGTAAGTACCTAATTTCACTACTACATGATCGAATTTGCGCGACGTCGCCCAGGTGGCCTCCGTGGCGGGCATCTTTTTGCCCGCCACGGTTAATGCCTGTCGATTTACGTAGGCGGACGTTTTTTATTTTCTGAGGCGGGCAAAAGTGCCCGCCACGGTAAATCGATTTACCGTGGCGGGCGTCGTAAGACGTCCGCCTCGGAAAATAACCTATTTCCCGAGGCGGACATCTTAAGGTGCCCGCCACGGTAAATCGATTTACCGTGGCGGGCGTCTTAAGACGTCCGCCTCGGAAAATAGCCTATTTCCCGAGGCGGACGTCTTAAGGTGCCCGCCACGGTAAATCGATTTACCGTGGCGGGCATCCTATATGGCCCGCCTCGGAAAAGGCCCAAGCCCAAAATCCCCAGCAAGGCCCGATTTCTACCCCACTCCTCTGTCTCTCTCTTCCTCCACCGGTCGGCCCGACCTCCTCTCCATTCCGCGCGACTGAGTCCGAGGCGAGGCGACCTCCCCACTCCCCACTCCACGCGAGACCGAGGCAGTCTCCTCTCCACTCCGTCGTCACCACCTCTCCACTCCTCTCCTAACGCGACATCCACCGGCGGCGCTGGGGACATGGGGCGCACGTCGGCTTCTGCGCGCGGGACCTGGCTCCCTTCCTCGCGCGGCGGCGCGACATCCACCGACGGCGCGCCCTGGTCTCCTCTCTCTCCCTCGTGCGGATCTGGCCCCCTTCTTCCTCCCTGGCCGGATCTGGTGGGAGGCGGCCTCCCCATCCCTCCCTGACGACGGCGGCGAGCGGTTCTAGGTGGAAGGGTTCCGGATCCTATAGGAGGGCGGCTAGATCCGACGGATCCTGGCCGGATCCGGTGAATGCCGCGACGGTGGCGCTGCCAATGCAGGTACAGGTCTCTCTTCGTCTCCCTCGCTCTTCTCTCTTCGTCTCCCTCACTGTGCCCTCTCCCTTTTCCTAGATCTAGAGCCGGCACGGACGTCGGAGCTGCGGTGGCGGCGCACGCGGATGCGCGGCTGCTCGGCGCCCTCCTCCTTTCCGGCCTCATCTTCGGCAGCGGCGCTGCAGAGGCGGCTGCAGCTGGATCCAGGGACGACGATGGCGGCACTAGGGTTTCGGTTTGGGATTGGGCTCGCCGGTGGGCTCAGTCAATGGGCTCGCCGGTGGGCTTTGGGTTTTTTTTGTTTTTTCCAAACGATTAACCGCGGCGGGCGGTGTAACGTGCCCACCGTGGTAAAAGTATATTTACCGCGGCGGGCACGTTACATCGCCCGCCGTGGTAAATCGGTTAACCGCGGCGGGCAAGGCCGGCCGCCGCGGTTAAGCCACGATTTACCGTGGCCTCTAGGCCGCGGCGGACGGCTTTGCCCGCCGCGGAAAACCGAAAACGCCCGCCTCCAATAAAGTTTTTGTAGTAGTGTTTTTACTACTACTGGTTTTATTTTATTCAGATATATAAAATTTTATATGTTTTTATGTATTTGTACGCATTTATTAAGTAACTACATATATATTAGTAAAAAAATGAATGCTTAATATGGTACAATAATTAATACTATGATTTTTTTTCCCTCGGGGTACACTGTTTCACCTCCACTATCGTTGGCGGCGCATCCATGAGTACTCCCTCCGTACCTGGAAAGGAAGTCGTCCTGGGCCTTGACACTGTTTTCTCAAAGCATGTCGCTGAGGCCATAAGATGGACTACTTGGACGCGTTTGCCCTTGGAGAACGTTTCGGCTGCCTGCTCGCCCGCTTCGTTTCATGCACCGCCCGTTCACTCGCCCGCTAATCGCTCGCCTCCCTTAATCGCGCGCATGCTCGCCTCCCTTCCTCTCCCGTAGCACGCTCGCCTCCCTTCGTCTCCCGCAACACACGCTCGCCTCTCGCTTCTAGTTAGGGTTTAGATGTTCACGCGCCTCTCTTCCTCGCCATCTGGCTGGAGTCCGACGCCATGAAGGTCGTTCGCGCCATGGAGGAGGCGCTGGAATCAGAGGTCGCGCCGGACTCAGAGATGACAATGGACTCGGAGATGGCGTTGGATTCGGAGATGGTGCCGGACTCCGTCGAGATGGCGTCGGACTCCGTCGAGTCTCCGTGCGCTCGCTGCGGCACGTTCCACGCCAACGGCGACGACGGAGAAGCCTGCTTCCAAGCTCGCCACCGCGCTCGCAGGTGTGCCCATTGTGGTCTTCTACATGAAGACTACGATCTGACATCATGGATATTGCATGACATGGAAAAGTTTGATTGTGAGATGTACATTCCTGATGTGGAGAAGCTTGAAAGGAATGGTGAAACCATAATTCTGCCTGAGCATGTTCTGAAGAAGTTGGACGAGCACATTGAGAAGATGAAGCAAGGCGCCATGGAAGATGCAAAGAAAGATCAGTAAGGTTACTCTCATTCATTTAACCTAAGATACATGCATCTCCTAATTTGCTTCTTCTAATTTGCTGCATAAACTAACTTGCATCTTCTAATTTGCAGGGAGACTAGCAATGGCTTCAGCTAGCAAGGAAGCTTCACATGAGATTTGCAATGGCAGCCGATCTTCTCTCTCTAGTTTTTCTTTTTGCATGTGAGGAATCTTGATGTTGTTGCATCCTTTAACCTTCATGGCTTCCTTCAAAACACTCAGTGTTACAAAAATTCTATTTGCTTTGCGCGGCGAATACTCCATGAATGCCTACAAAACATGTGTTGAAGAAATGAATCAATGAGTACATTAGTTGTTCAAGAAATAATGTAACAAGTGAACAATTGATCCATTTACCTGTTGCACGGCTGGAACTAGATCTTTAATTGTTTTTGCATCCTTCTTGTATTGAATAGCTTGAATAGCTCTAAAAAACCCAAGTCTAGAATGTTAAAATTCGGAGAATTGGGTGGTTGACAAATTAGCTGAATGTCAAACCCATCTTGCTTAGCAGCCTCACAAAAAAAAGGATCATCCACTTTTAAATGAGAAGGTGCATTATCTTGTTGTATGAAAATTGGCTTTGTTCATATCTTATCTTGGCCATTTGGCTCGAATGGCAGGCAAAACTCTATTTACCATGAAATCTCTGATCACATCCCTTGTGATTGAAGTTATTGGCTTGATTACTTGCTCTCCACGAAGACGATTTTGACTTCTTCTTACAGTATTTTCATAAGTGACAAGTGGAAAACAACCTTAAACCTTGGATCACCAACCAAACCTTGCTCAATCATGTCAACACACCACTTCAACCGAGTCTTCTTGTTGGCACCAGTGAGGTACGGTTTGATGCTACTAGAGTGGCACCTAAGCAAACATTTTTTTCAAATACCTTTGTATCCTAGATTTGCTAATACCAAGTTTACTAGACACATCTTCTATGGTCATTCTGTGCTTGAGAGGAATATTGCGCAATTGTTCCAAATCAAGAGGGACTGCCTTACGACCACATCTACCCTTCTTTTGACTACGAACCACAACAGGAATGTTATGAGCAAGTTGGTTTTTACCTTGCTTCCATAAGCGTTGAACTGATCGAATGTGTACTCCAAATTGATCAGCAACAATTCTTGTATCTTTCTTGCCTAGTGTCCCATTCTTGCTTGTAGCCAACAATGCTTGGTACACTTGTTTTGTGACTTCTTCCGTCATGCCCTTCCTTCGATGGTTTACTTCAACGGGAGCCTCAACAGCATGTTCTAGTAAAAACAAAAAAAAGAACATTCTTCTTGTTAGCCACGGCTTACATAAAAAACAATCAAAAAAGGAATGAACAAACTGGAAAAAAAAATACCAGGCAGGTTTTGGACATAATCGAAGTCAACTGCACCATATTCATCTAGTGTCAAGTTCAAATCAAATCCTGTCAAAAAGGAAACAACAAACTCAGAAAAGGTGGAGCTCGAAGGAAACAACAAACTCAAAGACGGAAACACATTACCACTGTCGTTGTGATCTTCCAATATTGGTTCGTTGAGATCGAAGGCAAAATTGCCGTTATCGTCTTCTTCTAAGCGAACATTCAGATCAAAGCCAGAATCTCTTGGATCAGCCACTGCATGCGGTAGATGGAAAGAGAAGAGGTGGAGCACGGTATAGAAAGACACCGCTTAATCAGGCACGGTGTAACCCAAACGTCGGAGAAAAAAATGAGCCATGCCTTCCATGAACAAGAGAAGAATTGAACAAGGAAGGAAGGGAACAAGCAAGGTTCCATGCGTTTAAATACAACAAGCAGCGAGCACTCGAAGCGTCGGGCGTCCTGAGCACAGCGCGAGGCCAAAACTTTCAAAAACCAGCGCCATCACCAAGCAAACTCGAAAACTAACGCATGCAGCGAGCACTCCAAGCGTCGGGCATCCTTAGCGCCGCGCCATGCATCCTCCTCTGCGAGCCAATTTGAAAAAATTGAAGAAAAAAAAAACGCATGCAGCGAAAGCAGCGGCTCAGCGCGCGCCATGCGTTGCCGAAACAGTGCCATGCAATACGCCGCGAGCCATGCAAAAATCACTCCTACCAACAAAAAAAAATGTGTCCGTGAGGTATTGAACTCGGCACCACAGGACTGACGCCTCGCTGCTCTAGCCGTTTGAGCTGGGGTACGTTCTCATATGAAATGCATCCGCAACCGTATTTAATAGGAGTAGACAGGGAAAACTTTACCCTAATTGATCACTCCTTGGTATGCACAATCATGTCATAAATGACTTTCTTTTCAGATATGGAGGGAGTATATGTCAAGGCGAGCGGCGTCAACGGAAGAGTCATGAAAGGGTGGAACTCCTGTGCTCGGCTCGCTTTTTGTGTCATGTAATCACTCAGCACAAAAATGATAAATAACAATAAAATTATTATCATTGAAGTATGATGGGATCAATTAAGTGAACGTCACTTTGTTTCCTATCCGATCATCCCACGGTGACAAAAACATTTAAATTCTCCATGTGAAAAGCTACAACTATATATATTAGGTGTCTATGTATTTTAAGAGCAACTCCAAAAGTCCGTCTAGCTAAAAATAGATTTCAAATTCTCTAATTTAGCTAAAAATCTCCGTACTCCATACTCAAACATATATACCATGTTATGCATACAGTATTTTTTAGATCCATCGAATCTCCATGTTTCCTCCGACGCCGAGCGCTCGCACATCGAGACCACGATTGTCCATCTGTGGCCGGCAAGCAGCCAGCGCCTAGCAGTGGTCGTGTGGTCAAACATATATAATTTGTTGCACGGTGACGAGTTCCATCTAACAATAAGTGAAATAAATTCCAACACCTGTAATAAATATTAGAGCAATAAAGTATTAATTTCATGGGGTGGAAACTGACAAGATAGATTGATCAGCTTACATCGGGTGCATGCTACTGCTGCCGGCCAGAAGAAGCAATGGTCCAACCCACTTGCCATAAGAAGAATATAATGGGTATCAATCAATCAACCCAGTGGCTTTACCGTTTTCATTTTCGTATTCAAATGTAAAAGTAGAAAACAGTTGAGAGATTTTCTGACCGTTTTCATCCATATGTACTATGGTATGTGTATGTGTCCGTGGTGGCTTTCATGGGATCATCTGCATTGTATTTTCTTTTCCAAGAGTGCGCGCGCGCTTTGGTTGAGTCAAGTTCATATGTATGCGAGATCGATGACGCCAACTTTGCCTCCTCTTCTCGTGCTCCTGCTGAGCCCTCCGCTCCCTCCCGCCGGTGGCCACTCCGGCCCCGGCGTCCACCCCAGCCATCACCGTTGGTCCTTCTGACCACTCCTCGGTCTTCGGCGGCGGTTGTTCCGACCGTGGGTTTGGAAGTGCGGACGAAACCGCTAGGAAAGATAGCTAACCGGCAATGGAGAACGGCTCTCCCTCCCGCCGGTCGTGGGCTGAAGAGGCCGACGAGGAGCTTCCATCACCGCAGTCCCTTGGTGCGGGGTCGCCAGGTGCGTTCGTAGGGAGACCCTCCGCTTCCATCCTTGGTTGCGACCTTGGGGAGCATGTGTCATTCACCGACTCGGAGGGCTATTCCGACTCCGAGCCCCCGTCGCCGCCGCCGCCGGGGAAGGGCAAGGCGGTTGCGGAGTCGCAGGGCCGACGCTGGCATGCGCGTCGCCGACGCCGTCGTCTGCGGGCTCTGGAGGGATTCGTGGCTGCTGCGCGGCGTTCCCACCCACAGCCCGTCCCGGCTACCACCTCGCCGCGTCGTCGTACCTCCCCTGCGGCGCACCCTGCCCGCACCCTCGTCGGGCCGGATGCGGACGGGTTCTTTGAGGTTCACAGCCGTCGTCGCTGGCGTCGTCGTTTGCCAGCGAAGCTGTCGCGGCCAGTACCCCTAGCTCTGCATGGCCTCTGCTTCAATTGTTTGGCCAACGACCATGTGGAGGCGGTTTACGTCTACCCGGCGAGATGCTTCAACTGTCGTCGCGAGGGCCACCGATCCTTCGACTACCCGCTCCCTCTGGGGCTCGGCAAGCGGGGTCGCTCGCCGCCGCGAGCTGGGAATGGTCGTCAGGTCGCCGCGCGACGCCCAGCTGGTCGCCGACGTGCCGCTTCGAGATGATACGGCCTCCGCACGGTCCGTTTCCATGGGCCGCTCGACGTCAGTCCCAAGGTCCTGTGCTCCCCCAACCCCGCCCCCTCGGGCTAAGGCGGACTCTCCGATGGCTACACATGGTGGTGCGGCGGCCATGGCGACTGCTGCTGGGGGGCTCCGGAGGACCGCTCGATGCGCCCGCGTCGCTCTGGGCTCGTCGTTATTCCTCGCTCCGCGATGTTGTAGGCAGCCGAGGATGCGCTCAGCCTTGCTCTGGTCGCCACAGTGGGTGGCACTAGGCCCGCGGTGTCACCCGCCATGGTCAGCAGTTACCTCTTTGCGCGGTTTGGCTTGACGGTGGACGACGCGGCGGTCAGCCGGCATGATCCGGAGGATTTTGTGGTGCGCTTCGGACGTCGCGAAGACAGGGACCGGGTTCTTGCCGCCCCGGCGATGGGAGCTCTGCTTCCTCAGGTCTGGCGCCCGTGGAGGAGAACCTCGATGGCCAGCGGAGGTTCATTCAGATACACTGCTGGTTGGGATGACGCATGTGCCCCTCCACGTGCGGAGTGCCGAAACGGCGTAGACCATCCTCGGCCCATCGTGCGCGGAGGTCGAGGTCATGCGGCCGAGGGGGTTGCCGGCCGACGACGACCGTGAGTTCTTTGTTTTGGCCTGGTGCCTGCACCCTCAGTTCATCCCGGACGAGAAGATCATCTTCGTTCCGGAACCGTGCGTTCCTAATCCCGTGGAAGGCGCGCTTGAGGAGCTGCCCGGCTTGCGCTACTTGGTGCGGATCAGGCTGGTCGCTTTCCAGGACTGGAACCTGCCGTCGCCGTCCCTGGCCATTGCTGATCCGGGTCTCGGTGATGATGATGACGGCTCGTCGGATAGCAACATCAACAGGTATCACCCGGGCTTGGATGATGGCCTGCCACGAAGGTCCCCTACAGATTTTAGAGATCCATCTGATGATGATGACGGCTCCGGCGATAGTAACTGCAATCGTTTTCACCTAGGCTTGGACTGCTGCCGTGGCGGTACGCCACTGGGGTACGGCCGAGTCGTCTTCCCCGGTGTGGTCGGCCCATCCGAGTCGCTGGTCGGTGGGCCCACGGGAGTCTCTCTGAGGTCGTTGGTGGTGGGCTTGGTACCCTGCCCGCTGTGGCCTATGGGGTGGCTGCCTCATGGGTGCTGGGCCCGGGAGCTGTTGACGTGGCCCGACTCGGGTGGGCTCACGCCGCGGGATCCCGGACGTCCCATCGGGGTGTGACATCTGTCAACACCGAAAGCTGCGAGACAGCCTTTTCAGACCGGTGGCAGCTGCTCGCTGCACAGGAGTTCGTCGCCCCGACGACTGAGGATGGGTTGGGGGCCCTTCCACTCCGTGTGGACCCGATGGAGTTGGAGGCGGAGTTGGGGAGGTGAACCGGCGTTGGCTCGACCTGCGCTCTCCTGATCTGGACCCGCACCGATTGGCCCACATGCCAGCATCAATGCTAGTCCAGGCCTGAGGGGGGAAAGGGTCCTTCTGAGGCCCATCTGGGACTCTAGGCCGGTGTTCTGCAGTCCGGATACCGGGACGGAAGGAGCGGACCTGATGATTCGGGACCTCATGGAACTGGAGCTCGCCGGTCTGGGGTCGCCGCAACAACGTCCGACGTCACCGAGCGGGCGGGCGGACGCTACGCAAGGAACATCCGCTGCGGCGAAATTGTGGCTCGGGTTTGCATCCCCCTGGACTCGCCCGTCATCCGGGCGGGGCCGAGGCT
The DNA here is from genome assembly GCF_019320115.1 of Miscanthus floridulus. Classification (NCBI taxonomy): domain Eukaryota; kingdom Viridiplantae; phylum Streptophyta; class Magnoliopsida; order Poales; family Poaceae; genus Miscanthus; species Miscanthus floridulus. The sequence goes on from NC_089598.1 coordinate 6,519,650, forward strand.
GCGGAAGTCAAGGACGCCGACAACCGTGCTGTCTATTAGGAGGAGCAGTCGTCTTGCGACCACGGCCAACGCCACGCTATAAGCGTAGTCCGTCCTAATGCAGAAGCTCGGACTGGCGGATAATCTCCCACCGCCGGCCTTCGAGAAATATTTGGTGACCTTCGCAGACCCGTTGACACCCTCGAAGCAGGAGGCACTGCAGATGCTTTTCGCGCCTGATTTTGATCCCGTGGCCATGAATCTCAACTTGGCCGAGTTGGAGGGGGACGCGCTGTAGTGGAGCCTGGGACCTTTTTCAGTCGCGCCCTTTGTTTCTCAATGATATCATATAACTGCTTTGTTTGGAATGTGCACAGATTCGCAATGTCGTTAGGGACCTATGAAAGGTCTTTGTGTGGTTTTGGTAATTGAGTGACAACTTAGGTGGACTAATTGTGTTTATGTGAGATACACAGGTGATTAGTCTACAGGTACATATGTGTGAGCAACATATGCCATGAAGGTGAAATGGCTTGGAGATGTTGCAAAGCTCACACATGTGATGATGAAGGAGCTCATTGCACATGAGACATGACATTGAGTCATGTGATCAAGGTGGAGAAGATCAAGACAAGACTTGGCTTGATGGACCGGTTGCAAGCGTGAAGGGCAAGTCGGAGGCTTTGGAGCGATGGACCACGTGGCGGTGAAGCTTGAGCAAGACTTGGCGCCGATGGATGAAGGCAACGGTGAAAAGCAAGTGATGTCAAGATCGATGAACCAATATGATCATGTGATGATATGAAGTGGATCATATCATTGTTGATCATGTTGGTGCATGTGTTGCATCAACATTGGAGGAGATGGAATGGAATGCTCAAGGCAAAGGTATAACCTAGGGCATTTCATTTCACCGGTCATAGGTGTGTAGAGAAGTTGATGACCGGGTTTAGGATAGATGGCCGTACTATCAAGAGGGGCAAACTTGTTTGCATATCGGTCATCTAGTGCCACTCGAGTGATCTAACTTTGCATCGTCGCTAGGATTGAGTGGCGTGGCAAGTTGAGTGGCTAATCCTTTGAAAATGATTGTGAAAATGGTAACACGCGTACACATAGTGGTGTACACTTGGTGGTGTTGGCACATTTATAAAGGAGATGAAGTTGGAGTTGATGTGGATCAACTCGGCGTTGGAACGGAGGTGAGAAGGGTTTGAAACTCCACCGGCGGAGTGTCCGCCCATAGAGTGTGGACAGTCCGACGGTGCCACCGGCGCCCTATATAGAAAAGATAGGGTTTCACAGAGTGCACCGGACGCTGGTCACGTGGTGACAGGACGCTGGGGTCCTACGTCCGGTCAGTGGCGGCAGACAGCGTGCAGGCGTCGGTCATCGACCGGACGCTGGCTATGTGCGTCCGGTCAGGGTGACGTGTGGTGACACAGGTAGAGCAGAAAGGCCAGAGAGTGACCGGACGCTGGTGCTGCGTCCGATCGCAATCGACCGGACGCGTCCGGTCATGTCTGGTACCTTACTAGAAACGACTGGACGCTGGGGTTGCTGTGTCCGGTCAGTTCAAGTTTCTGCGTCTGGTCGATAGATGACCGTTGAGATCGAGCGAACTATGTTTGAAGAAGGGGACACGTGGCGTGCATTGCATGACCGGACGCTGAGGTCCAACGTCCGGTCGATCGGACCGGAGCGTCCGGTCGTCCCGACTTTTGCCCAGTGAAGGGGTAACGGCTCTATTTGTTCGTGGGGTTATAAATAGAAGCCATGGTCGGCCTTGGGCCAGAAGCTGAGCACACTAGAGCCTTGGTGGCTTATGTAGTAGTGCTTGGGAGCCCTCCATCTCACATATACTTGATAGTGATCATTTGATTGTGTGAGAGATCGATTCTAGTGCAATTGCATCGTGAGGTTGCATCGAGTGGCACTAGGTGATCGAGTTGCAAGCCGGTGGTGCTTGTTACTCTTGGAGGTTGCCACCTCCTAGACGGCTTGGTGGTGGTCTCCGTTGAAGCCCGCAAGAAGCTTGTGCGGTGCTCCGGAGAAGAGCTTTGTGAGGAGCATTGTGCTCGCCCCGTGGGAGCCGCGAAGAGCAACTCTAGTTGAGCGTGTCATTGAGCTACCCTCACTTTCGAGGTAGGTTCTTGTGGTGCTCGACGTGCGGGCTTGGCGGGTGATGCCAATTAGCCGCCGAACCACCAAGTGAGCGGTCGACACAACGGGGACTAGCGTGTTGGCAAACACGTGAACCTCGGGAGAAAAATCACCGTGTCAACCTTGTTCTTCCCGTTGGTTTGCAATCCCCTTTCACAATCTTGTATCTATATTTCATATACATTGTACTTGTGTAGTTGCTCTTGTAATTAGTTAGCTTGTGTAGCTTACTAGTTACCTTCTTGCTTGTGTAGCATAGAAGTAGCTCCCTTGCGTGACTAATTTGGTTTGTGTAACCTTGTTAGTCACATTACTTAGTTTGTGTAGCTAAGTAATTGCGCTCTCTAATTTGACATTGGTTGCCTTGTTATTGAGCATTGCTAGTGAGCTTAGGTGGCTTTGTGCTTTTGCTTACTAGCTTGTGTAGGAGCTCCCTTGTTGCTTGAAGTACTAGTGGCATAGGTTTGTGTGACCTTGCTTCTAGAATTGGTTAGGTGTTTGTTGCTTAATTAGTATCTTTGGAAGGTGCTAGAGAACATAAATAAAGGGGTGTAGTCTTGGCTAGACCGATAGTTTAATTCCGCACTTGTTTCGGTTAGCCGACGCAATTAATTTTAGAAAGGACTATTCACCACCCCCCCTCTAGTCCGCCATCTCGACCCTACAACCTAGTGACCTAGGAGCGCGCTACTCTGGTGTGTCTGTAGGAGACAAAGCTCTCCGTCATTCGTAACTCACTGGCTTATGAAATACTAGGATCTATGTTCGACTATGACTATCTACCATCTGCTAATGTAGCCGGGGGTGTCTTATTTGGCTGGCACCGAGAACAATGGGTGGTTTCCCAGGTGGATAAACGTCGCTTCTTCTTATTGGCTAAGGTGGCCAGGACAACAACACCGTAGGACTGCTGGTGGCTAACTGTGGTCTCTTGGCCATAGGCTGACCAGGAAAAGGTTGAGTTCCTGGACGAATTGCGTTAGTTCAGGACGACTGATGATGGACCATGGTTGCTATGTGGGAATTTCAACATGATTTATATAGCAGAGGATAAGAGCAATGATCGCCTCGACCGTCGTTGCATGCGTCGTTTCCAGGCATTCATCGACGCTGCCGAGCCGGAGGAGCTCCACCTGGTCGGTAGGCGGTTCACCTGGTCCAGTGAGCGGGACCAGCCGACTCTAGAACGGCTGGACCGTGTCTTCGCCACTGCAGGCTGGTTGCAAGCACACCCGAATCATGTCCTCCGGGCGCTTTCCATGGATTGCTCCGATCACTGTCCACTGCTGCTGATGGCAAACGTGGTGCCTTGGGCAAAAAAGAGGTTTCTGTTTGAACCCCACTGGATCAAATTCTTGGGTTTCATGGAGGTTGTGGAGTCGGCCTGGTCAGCAACTTTGTTGCATGCTGACCTGTTCCGTGTACTGGATTACAAACTTAGAAATGTGGCATGGGCGCTGAAGAGCTGGAGTGATAAGAAGATCGGCAGTGTGCGGATGCAGTTAGCCATGGCCCAGGAGGTAATCGTACGTCTGGATGTGGCTTAGGAATCTAGGTCGCTTTCTTTACAGGAGTCGCAACTTCGTAAGTCGTTGAAAGTCCGCGTGCTCGGTTTGGCATCCCTGTTGCGTACGATTGCTAGACAGCCCTCAAGATTGTTGTTTCTGGCCAAGGGTGATGCAAACACCAAGTTCTTTCACCTCATGGCTTGCCACAGAAAACGTAGAAACTTTATACGGTCTCTCCACGTTCATGGCAATGTGATTGTCAGTGACGAAGGAATGGCTGATGCTCTGTACCAATACTATGACCAAGTCCTGGGCACCATCTTTGTTCGCTCCCAGAGATTCGACCTTGGGATTATTGGACTACCATCGGTGGACCTATCCAGCCTGGAGGTGTACTTCACTAAAGCTGAAATTTGGGCAGTGATCTCTGAAATGCCGAATGACAAGTCGCCAGGGCCAGATGGCTTCACAGGCCTCTTCTACAAGACGGCCTAGCCCATAATCAAGGTGGACATTCTGAACGCCTTCAACGCGTTCTGGGCTCGCGACCCTAGAAGCTTTAACTTGCTTAACGATGCTTACATGATCCTGCTAAGAAAGAAAGATCGGCCAGAGGAGATCAAGGACTACCGCCCTATCAGTCTCATTCACAGTTTTGGCAAGATGATCACAAAAATGCCTAGCAGCAAGGATGGCACAAGTGTTGGACAGTTTGGTTCGGCCAAACCAGACGGCCTTCATCAGAGGTCGCTGCATACACGACAACTTCCAGTTTGTGCGCCTGTCCTGCAAGGCGATTCATGAAAAACATGTTCCCTATGTCCCGCTCAAGATTGATATAGCGAAGGCTTTTGACTCAGTTGCATGGAACTTCTTGCTCGAGGTGTTGGCACATTTGGGCTTTGGCCAACGTTGGAGGGACTGGATCTCTAGCATACTGTCAACTGCTAGCCAACTGCCAGCAACTGCATCACTTGTGACCAACTGCCGAAGACTATGGATCATATCATCTTGGGTTGTGTTTACAGCGGAGAGGTCTGGGCCATTTTACTAGCCAAACTTCATCTCCTGGATGTTGTGCTCATCAATGAGGAGGATGTCATGGAATGGTGGCTGCGCAACAGAAAGCTCGTTGTCAAACCGGCGAGAAAGGGGTTTGATTCGCTCTTCTTCCTAGTTGGCTGGAGACTGTGGAAGGAGAGGAACTCGCGCACTTTTGATGGAGTTTCTACTTACGCGGCTGGTCTGGCTTGCTCGATCTTGGGCGAGGCTGAGGAGTGGTGTTTGGCAGGATACAAGCACCTCTTGTCCTTGCTAACACTGATGTAGTCTCCATGGGTCATTCCCGTTGCAAGCATAGTAGTATGTAAATCAAATTTCGCTTGCTGCCCGTGGGCCGTTGTACTTTGGTAATCGATGGATTACCATGACGTTTATTTGTAATTTTGAGTAAACTATCTTCTCCTGCTTAATGAATACCGTGCCCGAGGCACGTTCGAGAAAACGTTCATATGTATTTACATAGAAACACATTCCATTCCATTCCATTCCTATAAACCTAACTATGCAAGCCTTATTTGCTACTGCTATGGACGATTATAAACAAGGGCCGGGGCACTCTTTATTTTGGATGATCGATCACTAGATCCATCCGTTCTGCTAACCTGCTGGGAGGTGGATGAAATGTTAGTGTAGATCAGTTGTAAACAATGCAAGCCTTAGATATGCTACGTATGTATGAGCAAGTAGGTGGTAGAGACCTTGATTTCCATGAACGTTCCTAGCCTATATTGAAGGAAGCATTATATGATGATGTCATGTGTGACGGACATACAAACTACGTATGTACAAAGCCACCAACCCCATCTCCAAAGTTCATAGCTTTTTCACCGCCATGGTCTTTATTTGACTAGTATGTATATGCAATTAGTTACAGTTGCTTAACTTTCGGTAGGAGACGAGAAATTGCTACTAGCTAGCGCCTTTGACTATACGGACGGGGGAGGCAAGAGGGAAGAAGGTTCATTCACAGTCGCTGCTCGTGTTGTTGCGTTGGAGAGGAAACGATCAATGGAGGGCCGGCCGGCCGGCCACTTCACCTCTACTGTGGGTGGCGTACCAGTATATATAGGCAGGCAGGGGCAGGGCTAGGGTTACGGAGCCAATCCAGTTCCAGTGCAGTCACAACAAGCAGCTAGCTTGCAACCAGCCGCCATGCCGTCCCCGTCGCCTTCGCCGCAGCTGCGGGTGCTGTCCAGGCGCACCGTCAAGCCGCCGCCGCGCCCGCGCCCGCGCCCACGCATCCCGCTCACCACCTGGGACGTCTCCTTTCTCTCCGCCGACTACATCCAGAAGGGCCTCCTCTACGCCACGCCGCCCTTCTCCACGGCCCGCCTCCTCGACCACCTCCAGACCGCGCTCGCCCAGGCGCTCCACGCCTACTACCCCGTCGCCGGCCGCTTCGCCACGGACCAGCACCGCGACGCCCACGGCAACGTCCTCGGCTGCTCGGTCTCCATCGACTGCGACGGCCAGGGCGTCGACATCGTCCACGCCGTCGCCGACGGCGTCGCCGTCGCCGACGTCATCCCGCCCGACGCCGATGTTCCGCGCCTCGTCCAGTCCCTCTTTCCCCTCGATGGCGCCGTCAACCACGACGGCCACCACCTCCCGCTGTTCGTCGTCCAGGTCACCGAACTCACCGACGGCGTCTTCCTCGGCTTCGCCTACAACCACGCGCTCTCCGACGGCACCGCCTTATGGAGATTCATCAACGTATGGGCGGGCATCGCGCGCGACAGCCTCTCTGCCTCCCCCTCGGCCTCGGGGCCGGGGGAGCACAAGCACGCTCCAGCTCCGCCGCCCATGCTGGAGCGCTGGTCCCCCGACGGCCTGACGACGCCGACGCCGCCGGTCGTGCTCCCGTTCCCCGACCTCACGGGGCTCATCGAGAGGCTGCCCCCGCCGCCGCTGCGCGAGCGCATGCTGCAGTTCTCGGCCCACACGCTGGAGGCGCTCAAGGACCGGGCGCGGGAGGAGCTCCTGGCGGCCGGGGACGCGGCCGGCGCGGCGGCCGTCACCAAGTTCCAGGCGCTCAGCTCGCTGGTGTGGCGCTGCGTCACCCGCGCGCGCCGCCTGCCGCCCGACCAAACAACCTTTTGCCGCGCCGCCATCAACAACCGCACGCGCCTCCACCCGCAGCTGCCGCCGGAGTACTTCGGGAACACCGTCTACGCCGTCGCCACGGAGGCCGTCACCGCGGCGGATCTGCTGGAGCGCGGACACGGCTGGGCGACGGCGGCCGTGGGCCGCGCGGTGGCGGCGCACACGGACGCTGACATCCGGGCGCGCGTCGCCGCGTGGATGGCCAGCCCCGTCCTCTACAACCTCAGGTACTTTGACCCCAACGGCATCATGATGGGCAGCTCGCCGCGCTTCGACATGTACGGCTGCGACTTCGGCTGGGGCGCGCCGCTGGCGGCGCGGAGCGGCAAGGCCAACAAGTCCGACGGCAAGGCGTCGCTGTACCCGGGGCAGGAGGGCGGCGGAAGCATCGCCGCGGAGCTGGTGCTGACGCCGGAGCACATGGCGCTGCTGGAGCAGGACGACGAGTTCTGGGCGGCCGTTTCGCCGGACAAGCCTTGTCCGCCGGCGGGGAAGAATTGACCGCCAGCCGCCCAGTCCATCATGCAAAAGTCAGACAGACACTGACAAAGCAATAAAAGGAATTGAATTGAATTTTCTTTCCCAGTTAGTTAGCGTGTTTGCTTAAGGATTATATAATGATGTCCTCATAATAAAGATAAAAGATCGAAATATTCCATCCATGCATTGTTTTCTTGTGTTTAGAACATTGAGCAAAAGAAACAACCACTTGGATTTACCCTTCTCTTGTCTAACAACATGGTGTCACGCCAGCAAAAACCGCTCGGGATGCAAAGAACAAACAATTTTAAAAGTTGAGGGGGTGCTTCCAAAAACTGATTTTATAGATGAGAAGGGAAATCTGAAGACCATGAAAGTTAAAGGGTCCAAAGGACCTTTTCCTTCATATTGTGCTTTATGTTGAGTAACTGGGTTGGTGAGGCCAGAAACTTTGCGTCGAAATTTATGGAACCCACGTGCCCATCCACTAGGCCCAGGTTTCAGCTGTAAATTCCGACCACTAGCTAGAAGTCGGTCCACTCCACGTCTCCCCCATCTCTTTCTTGCCCTTGCCCTGACTGAACCCGGCCCTATGACTCCCTTTCCTTTCTTCATCCATCCATTGTGGTTTCTACCTCCGCCTTTGCGTCTGCTGCCCCACAGCCAACAATCACCACCCGAGGCAGACGATGGAAGAAGCGCCGGGGAGAGTGGACTCCAAAGGTGACTACGACTGTTACCGAATGTACGACACCTACATAGATGCTCACAATGCACTGCTGGAAATGTTTTCTTCTTATATCTTTAAAAACTTGATCAAATTTTAAATCTTTCAGTGAAAACTATAATTAAGGACTAGGGGGGCTTGGTCCCCCCCTCTCACCCCCATCTCCGGCCACTGGTAGACTAGCTAGATTCGTACATTACCGAATTGTAAGGATGTATTGTACTGAGGTGACAACTTCAGATCACTAGGTATTATTTTTGCTATATGTCTTGGACTTTTTTTGTGGTACTATCAGTAAGAGCATTCCTTGGAATTATCTTATTGGCCGTCAAAGTAGTATTAAAAATAAATAGACCGTATCCATGTTGTCTATGTATCTATCAGCAATATTTCTTAACATTAATCATTGTTTCGTCACTCACATTTTTATGTAGTATTGTTGGTTTGTTCAAAGATTTGCAGGTATTCACAGGTGATCACACGTGAGATGTCTAGGTTTCTAACCATCCTACGTGACAACGTGCGCGAAATGTTCTCAAATTTTTACCATAGCCTCCACATGTGATGTAAAGACGCGTCACCAAGTTTCATGATTTTCGAACTTTGTTTGCATTTTATATAATTAAAAAACACTTCACCCGCAATTTTGTCGCCATGTTTCGTGCGTGAGATGTTTGAAACTTCAGGCGTGCTCCTGGAAACGGCCTCAAAATACAATAAGTAACGCCAATATCATTTTTCCACTCGTCGAATTCCATGATTCGATGCACCTGCAGTTCAAACTTACATTTCCCGGAAAAATGCAATTAAATAAAATAAATTAAGGATATATAGCAAAAAGATCGAGAAATGTGCCAAATTTGAGGATGTACTTCAACTTAATGTGTAAGGGCTGAAGAAAAAGTTTGGAGGCAAAAACAAAAAAAAAGTATGCTTTGCCAAGTGCCCAACTCTGGCACTCGGCAAAGACTCTTTGCCGAGTACCTAAAGGGGGGGGGGGCACTCGGCAAAGGTGAAAGTTTTTTTAAAAAAAAAAAACGCGGACAATTTCGGATTTTTTTATTCTGAGCTTTGCCGAGTGCCAGATCTGCGGCACTCGGCAAAGAGGTAAGTTTTTTTTCTTTTAAGTACGGTTGTTTCTTTTTTTTAAAAAAAACTCTTTGCCGAGCGCCATATCTACGGCACTCGGCAAAGATATTTGAAAAAAAAAAATTAAAAATCCTTTGCCGAGTGCTAGTTCACGGGCACTCGGCAAAGGAAAGGAAATGTCCTACGGCCGGCCCACCCCGAAGCCCCATCGGCCACACACACACCAACACGCCCCCGCACCCGTCTCTGTGACCCGCCGTCGCCGCCGCCCGGCTGCCCCCCCCCCGCCGGCGAGCCCCGCCACCGCCGGCGATCCCCACGCCCCCATTCCCGCGCCGTGTCCCCGCCCTACGCCCCCAGCACCGCCGCCCGCGCCCGCCCCCAGCCCCGCTGCCCGCTGCTGCGGGCCCGCACCACGCCGGCGGCCACCGACCCCGCCGCTCTGGCCTACCCACCCCACCCGCACGCCCGCCTCTCCTCCCCTCCCCTCCGCGCCCCACCCACGCCCCCACCGGCGCCGCTGAACGCCGGTGGCCCACTGCCGCCGGAGAAGGAGAGGGAGGGCCGCCTTCACCTCCCCTCCCCGTGGGGGCCGCGCCCAGCCCGCCCCCCCCCCCCCCCCTCGCCGTCGGTTCTTGGAGGGGAGGAGGCAGAGGTGAAGTAGGAGGAAGGAGAAGAGGAGAAGGAGGAAGAGGAAGAGAAGGAGAAGAAGAGGAAAAGAAGAGAAGAAGGGGAAGAAGGAGAGGAGGAAGGAGGAAGGGGAAGAGAAGGAGAAGGAGGAGGAGTTCTTGGCGTCTTCTTCTGCGCGTGCACGTCCCGCCACCACCCAAGGTATATGCACCGTCCCTTTGTGAATGTCGGCCTTCGTGCCGTGAATGTCGGCCTTCATGCCATTGTGAATGTCGTGAATGTCGGCCTTCGTGCCCTTGTGAATGTTGGCCTTCGTGCCATTATTTTTTACAGGTTTTGGAAACCTCCCTGTACAGGGGAGGTTCTGCCAAAATTTTCAACTTATAGTGTTGTGTTTCTTGTTTTGCAGAGCAGGACCTGTCGGAGGGGACCCGTAGTGGCTAAGCGAGCTTGCAGGAAACGCGTCGTCGACATCCATCATGAGGCGTGACTCCAGGCCATCATAGATTACTATGGGACGAAGCTCGGACAGAAGGTCACCAAGAAGGACATCCGAGAACAAGACTTGACGCTGACCAAACCCTAGTTCCTTGAGGTAGCTAAAGAACATTAAAATTGGTTCCTTTTGAGATTAAGTACGAATCACTTGTTTTTCTAATATGTCAACTACTTGATGACGTGTAGGTGATTCCTTGGTGGTGCAACGGGTGCCCCGTGGCTTGGGCGAAGATGGTGGATAGGTGGTTAAGCGCGGAGTGGGCCGCTCAGCATGCGGCTGCTCGACAGCGGTGTTTGTTCATGCCAGGTGTATCACACCATCAAGGCAACCGCAACCTCTCCGGATACGCCCGAGCATGGGTACGTGGTCATGTTTCTATTCTTCTTGCTTTCGTTGAACTCGGCAAAGAATTCTAATCATCTTGTTTTCGTTCTTGTAGTCGGCGGCACATCAAGGCCAAGAGTGCTCCAACTTCACCGCATTTGCCATGGCACACAAGGGCAAGGCGTCGTCCGACGTCTCCTTCAACCCAGATGACCCGACCGAGGCGTACACAAACTCGAGCGCCTATGAGAAAATCACGGAGTACACAGCGGCGGCAAGGTCGATCCATGGGCCGAAGTACGATCCACGGACCGACAACATTGATGCAAACACCGTCATGAGGATTGGACAAGGCAAGAAGCATGGCCGCTACTGGATTGGCGACAGCGTGATCGACACGGCCTCTACTCCCACTCTCTCCCAGATCCGAGCACAGAGCACGATTGCCTCCTCACTCCCGGCGATACGCTCACGGCCAGCCACTACACAGCACCGGGTCGACACACTCCAGGTTATTCATGTTTTACTCGTCGTACATGGATCTTTACACAACTCTATTTCCTTTGCATTATTGTAACATTAGCTTTGCAACAATTTGTAGGCCCAGGTGGAAGAAGCAAACAGGAGGGCCCAGGAGCTGGAGCTGGGGTTGGCGGTCGAGCGGGACGTGCGGGAGGCCGACAAACTCGCCCAGGAGAAAAGGTTGGTGGACATTATTGCCTGGATGCAAACTACGACGGGTGCTGCTATGCCTCCTAGGTTAATGGGTCCACCTCAGCCTCCTCACTCCGCTACTCTAGTGAGTAATGTCACACATGCAAGGAATTGCTACAATCGCTATTCAACTAATCTTGTCTCATGCAATCTCATCTCCTGTGTGCAGCCTCAGTCGGCGGGTTCAAACAACCCAGCTCAGGGCACTCCGAACGAGCAGATGTTTCCTTCCCCATCATCAGCAGGATGGCCACATCAAGGGCCACTTCAGTGAGTAGCGCTTGTAGTTTCATGTCTTGTTCTCTTCGCAATGGATTTCTGTCCGAGACAATGTTGTTGTCATGCATGTGTTATTGTGACATGTGGTGATGGATTTGAACTACTTGTTGAATGATGTGGAATCCTATCGAATAATGGATGGAATTACTGTGACATGTGGTGAACGGATGTGATTCATGTGGTATGTGTGATGGATTGTGACATATAAGGTGCTGGATGTGGTATATATGTGATGGATGTGATATATATGTCATATGTTGTGTTTGCAGTGATCGAAAGCAAAAAACAAAAAAAAACAAAAATTTTTGGTCACTTTGCCGAGTGTAACACTCGGCAAAGAGCCTTTGCCGAGTGACTTTTGCCCTGGCACTCGGCAAAGCTGTGTACACTACCATGTGTTTCACAGCTTTGCCGAGTGCCAGGGCTCTGGCACTCGGCAAAGAATTTTCCAAAAAAAATATTTTTTCTTTGCCAAGTGCCGTCTCAGCTAGGCACTCGGCAAAGATTTTTTTTAAAAAAAACATTTTTTTTCTTTGCCGAGTACCGGGTCAGCAAGGCACTCGGCAAAGGATTTTCCAAAAAAAAATATTTTTTTCTTTGCCGAGTGCCGGGTCAGGAAGGCACTCGGCAAAGTATTTTTCAAAAAAAAGGAGGAAAGCTTTGCCGAGTGCCTTCCTGACCCGGCACTCGGCAAAGACGCCGTCAACGGCTGATGGCCAATTTTTTTTACCGAGTGCCGTCCTCGCACTCAGCAAAGCCTTTGCCGAGTGCCCGACAAACGGCACTCGGCAAAGAACCCTTCGCCGGATGCGGCTTTGCCGTTTGCTCTTTGCCGAGTGTGGCACTCGGCAAAGAGCGCGTCTCCAGTAGTGAATAATTAATACTATGATTTTTTCCCCTCAGGGTACACTGTTTCACCTCCACTATCGTTGGCGGCGCATCCATGAGTACTCCCTCCGTACCTGGAAAGGAAGTCGTCCTGGGCCTTGACACCGTTTTCTCAAAGCATGTCACTGAGGCCATAAGATGGACTACTTGGACGCGTTTGCCCTTGGAGAACGTTTCGGCTGCCTGCTCGCCCGCTTCGTTTCATGCGCCGCCCGTTCACTCGCCCGCTAATCGCTCGCCTCCCTTAATCGCGCGCTTGCTCGCCTCCCTTCCTCTCCCGTAGCACGCTCGCCTCCCTTCGTCTCCCACAGCACACGCTCGCCGCTCGCTTCTAGTTAGGGTTTAGATGTTCACGCGCCTCTCTTCCTCGCCGTCTGGCTGGAGTCCGACGCCATGAAGGTCGTTCGCGCCATGGAGGAGGCGCTGGAATCAGAGGTCGCGCCGGACTCAGAGATGACAATGGACTCGGAGATGGCGTTGGATTCGGAGATGGTGTCGGACTCCATCGAGATGGCGCTGGACTTCGTCGAGTCTCCGTGCGCTCGCTGCGGCACGTTCCACGCCAACAGCGACGACGGAGAAGCCTGCTTCCAAGCTCGCCACCGCTCTCGCAGGTGTGCCCGTTGTGGTCTTCTACATGAAGACTACGATCTGACATCATGGATATTGCATGACATGGAAAAGTTTGATTGTGAGATGTACATTCCTGATGTGGAGAAGCTTGAAATGAATGATGAAACCATAATTCTGCCTGAGCATGTTCAGAAGAAGTTGGACGAGCACATTGAGAAGATGAAGCAAGGCACCATGGAAGATGCAAAGAAAGATCAGTAAGGTTACATGTCTCATTCATTTAACCTAAGATACATGCATCTCCTAATTTGCTTCTTCTAATTTGCTGCATAAACTAACTTGCATCTTCTAATTTGCAGGGAGACTAGCAATGGCTTCAGCTAGCAAGGAAGCTTCACATGAGATTTGCAATGGCAGCCAATCTTCTCTCTCTAGTTTTTCTTTTTGCATGTGAGGAATCTTGATGTTGTTGCATCCTTTAACCTTGATGGCTTCCTTCAAAACACTCAGTGTTACAAAAATTATATTTGCTTTGCGCGGCGAATACTCCATGAATGCCTACAAAACATGTGTTGAAGAAATGAATCAATGAGTACATTAGTTGTTCAAGAAACAATGTAACAAGTGAACAATTGATCCATTTACCTGTTGCACGGCTGGAACTAGATCTTTAATTGTTTTTGCATCCTTCTTGTATTGAATAGCTTGAATAGCTCTAAAAAACCCCAAGTCTAGAATGTTAAAATTCGGAGAATTGGGTGGTTGACAAATTAGCCGAATGTCAAACCCATCTTGCTTAGCAGCCTCACAAAAAAAAGGATCATCCACTTTTAAATGAGAAGGTGCATTATCTTGTTGTATGAAAATTGGCTTGTTCATATCTTATCTTGGCCATTTGGCTCGAATGGCAGGCAAAACTCTATTTACCATGAAATCTCTGATCACATCCCTTGTGATTGAAGTTATTGGCTTGATTACTTGCTCTCCACCAAGACGATTTTGACTTCTTCTTACAGCATTTTGATAAGTGACAAGTGGAAAACAACCAATTTTCCCATCAAAAATACACTCTCCATTCCTAAACCTTGGCCGAGCACAAACACACAAAAACATGATCCTAGGGATGTAATTCTTGTTCTTACAAGTGTGATGTGGTTCATCTTCCTCGGGTAGCAAGTAGTATTTCTCATATTTTTGAGAGAGGGAGAACCATTTTTCATCAATGAACACAAAGTCAAAAAAATCCTTAAACCTTGGATCACCAACCAAACCTTGCTCAATCATGTCAACACACCACTTCAACCGAGTCTTCTTGTTGGCACCAGTGAGGTACGGTTTGATGCTACTAGAGTGGCACCTAAGCAAACATTTTTTCAAATACCTTTGTATCCTAGATTTGCTAATACCAAGTTTACTAGACACATCTTCTATGGTCATTCTTTGCTTGAGAGGAATGTTGCGCAATTGTTCCAAATCAAGAGGGACTGCCTTACGACCACATCTACCCTTCTTTTGACTATGAACCACAACAGGAATGTTATGAGCAAGTTGGTTTTTACCTCGCTTCCATAAGCGCTGAACTGATCGAATGTGTACTCCAAATTGATCAGCAACAATTCTTGTATCTTTCTTGCCTAGTGTCCCATTCTTGCTTGTAGCCAACAATGCTTGGTACACTTGTTTTGTGACTTCTTCTATCATGTCCTTCCTTCGATGGTTTACTTCAACGGGAGACTCAACAGCATGTTCTAGTAAAAACAAAAAAAGAACATTCTTCTTGTTAGCCACGGCTTACATAAAAAACAATCAAAAAAGGAATGAACAAACTGAAAAAAATTACCAGGCAGGTTTTGTACATAATCGAAGTCAACCGCACCATATTCATCTAGTGTCAATTTCAAATCAAATCCTGTCAAAAAGGAAACAACAAACTCAGAAAAGGTGGAGCTCGAAGGAAACAACAAACTCAAAGACTTGGAAACACATTACCACTGTCGTTGTGATCTTCCAATATTGGTTCGTTGAGATCGAAGGCAAAATTACCGTTATTATCTTCTTCTAAGCGAACATTCAGATCAAAGCCAGAATCTCTTGGATCCAGGGGCAGAGCTACAGGGTATGCCAGGTATGCACTGGCATACCCTGCAGATCCAGCAATAGCTTTCATGTATATACGTCTGTATTTGTAAAAAAACAAAAAAAGACCGTATCTGCACCATGGAAAACGAACGCAGCAGCTGCTCCTTGCCGAGAAATGATGGACTTTCCTAGTTTCCAGGCCCACGCGGCCATACGGACGGGAAGCCTAGGTCCTGCCCACGCAGCCATAAGGACGCCAGGCGGAAATTCGGAAAGTCAAGGTCCAGTCCTTAGAACGCACAGTTCCTGACCGCCGACGCCTGGACTTCCTATTGATCTACTAGTATTGCATATTAGAGTCTCGCCCACTGGCCGCCGTCTCGAGGCTTGAATCTTCGCAGCGCCGACTGCCGAGTACGTGACATGGAGGATCGGCCTGATGCGCGTGCACAATTAACGTGCATATATAGTCCGATAGCCTGAGCCACTGCGGTGAGAATCAATCTCTTTTTTTACTATTCGTCTTTCTATAGAAAGATCATGTTTATATCCATGGCTAATATCATCCGGTCATCAATAATATGCAGTGAGATCAGAGATTTGCTCAACATCAGAGACAAACGAAATTGATCAACAATTTAGTATCACGTGAGTGTTTGTGTCATCACATATGAGGATTGAGGATTCAATCCGTGCACTTGCAATTTGTTTAATTGTTTGGTATTGTGTTTTTAATAATTGTGTAGTTATCAAGAGAGATGAAGATATTGCATCGCTTTTTAATAATTGGCTAGAAGAAGGTGATATCATCCACGCATTCATGTCCCATAGAAAGTGTCGGCTAAAAAAGTTTGATAAGTAGTATTGTAAGTCCTCTTACTCTCTTTTATGCATATATTTGGAGCTATCATTATGATGCTTAACTATTCATATTGTAATGTTGTGGATGTTTTTCAACTTAATCTTCAAATTTAAAACTTATCGTGTTATTTAGTGTATATATGCCGAATTACATTGCAAATTTCATAATTGTTACCGAATTGTCAAAGGATTTTACCGATTTGTATATGAATTTTTTTTGATGGCATACCCTGATCTAAAATCCTAGATTCGCCACTGCTTGGAACAGCCATTGCATGCGGTAGATGGAAAGAGAAGAGGTGGTGAGAGGAAAGGTGGAGCACGGTATAGAAAGACACCGCTTAATCAGGCACGGTGTAACCCAAACGTCGGAGAAAAAAAAAATGAGCCATGCCTTCCATGAACAAGAGAAGAACAAGGAAGGAAGGGAACCAGGCGTTTAAGGAAGGGAACAAGCAAGGTTCCATGCGTTTAAATACAACAAGCAGCGAGCACTCCAAGCGTCGGGCGTCCTGAGCACAGCGCGAGGCCAAAACTTTCAAAAACCAGCGCCATCACCAAGCAAACTCGAAAACTAACGCATGCAGCGAGCACTCCAAGCGTCGGGCATCCTTAGCACAGCGCCATGCATCCTCCTCTGCGCGCCAATTTGAAAAAATTGAAAAAAAAACGCATGCAGCGAAAGCAGCGGCTCAGCGCGCGCCATGCGTTGCCGAAACAGTGCCATGCAATACGCCGCGAGCCATGCAAAAATCACTCCTACCAACAAAAAAAAATGCGTCCGTGAGGTATTAAACTCGGCACCACAGGACTGACGCCTCGCCGCACTAGCCGTTTGAGCTGGGGTAGGTTCTCATATGGAATGCATCCGCAACCATATTTAATAGGAGCAGATAGGGAAAACTTTACCCTAATTAATCACTTCTTGATATGCACAATCATGTCCTAAATAACTTTCTTTTCAGATATGGAGGGAGTATATGTCAAGGCGAGCGGCGTCAACGGAAGAGTCATGAAAGGGTGGAACTCCTGTGCTCGGCTCGCTTTTTGTGTCATGTAATCACTCAGCACAAAAATGATAAATAACAATAAAATTATTATCATTGAAGTATGATGGGATCAATTAAGTGAACGTCACTTTGTTTCCTCTCCGATCATCCCACTGCTTTAATTGATCCCATCCAAAAAGCGCGAGCAGCAAGCGCCTAGCAGTGGCGCACAACAGGCATCTGGTCTTTTAATTTGGAGTTGGTCTTATATATATAGAGCACCAACAAGTATTTCGGGCGGGCATAAAACGCCGCTGGCTCGTCGTGGCGAATTGAAGGGATGCCACGCTAGCTGTTGGTGGTTGTAGAGGCGTCAATCGTCCCCGTCAGTCGGATTAGATTCAAGGCCGCCGTGTGTTGCAATGGAACATACTGTATAATTTGTTGCACGGTGCTCATACCAATGATAACGAGTTCCATCTAACAATAAGTGAAATAAATTCCAACACCTGTAATAAATATTCACTACTGGAAACAGAGACTTTGCCGAATGTAAAATTCTTTGCCGAGTGTCAAAAATCGGGCACTCGCCAAAGACCTTCTTTGCCGAGTGCTGCACTCGGCAAAGAATTGCACTCGGCAAAGATTTCTAAAATTTGTAAGCATCACATGTAGAGATGTCCTGGTTTGTAAGCATCGTACATGACAACGTGCATGGAATCTTCTGAAATTTTTATCATAGCCTCCACATATGATATCACGACATCTCAACAAGTTTCATGATTTTCGGATTTCGTTTGCTTTTTATAGAATTTATAAACACTTCACACGCAATTTCGCGGACATATTTCGTGAACAAGATGTCCGAAATTTTGGGTCCGTTCCTAGATACGGCCTCTCACAACACTCACTAACATGACTATCAATTTTCGAATCATTAAACTCCATTATTCATACCACGTGCAGTTCAAATTTCTAATTTCTGAAAAAATTCAAGTAAACGAAATAAAGTAACTAAATATAACAAAAAGCCACAAAAAATCCCCAAATTGTAACTAGGAGTTTCTAGTGCTTTAAAAAGGCTGCACAAAAAAATTGGAGGCCAAAAACAAAAAAACAAAAAAAACTTTGCCGAGTGTCGGGGCATGGCACTCGGCAAAGGGTGTCTTTGCCGAGTGCCAGCCATCAGGCACTCGGCAAAGAATGTTTTAATTTTTTTTTAAAATTTTCTCTTTGCCGAGTGCATCCACAGGAGCACTCGGCAAAGAAATAATAAAAAAAATTAAATCTTTGCCGAGTGCCGTCCCGGGGCACTCGGCAAAGTATTTTAAAAATAAAAAAATTTCTTTGCCGAGCGCCAGATCTGAGACGCTCGGCAAAGAATTTTTTAAAAAAAAATTTAAATCTTTGCCGAGTGCCGGATCAGGAAGGCACTCGGCAAAGATTTGTTTTTTTTATCCGGCACTCGGCAAAGCCGCGGGCGCGGGGACTTAGCGGTTTTTGGCCGGCCGGGCAGTCATAGCCAGCAAGTCCCGCGCCCACGCCTGCCTGCCCCCGCCTCCGCGCCGTGCGCCGCGCCCACACCGGCCCGCTCACCCGCGCTGCCACCGGCCGCCCGCGCGCCCGCGCCGCCGTGCCCTCGGCCGGCCCTGCCCCCGACCGGCCCTTCCCCCGGCCGCGCCGCCCGCTGCCTTCGTGCCCTGCCGTCGGCCGCGCCGTGCCCTCGGCCGACCCTTCCCCCAGCCGAGCCGCCCGCTGCCCGCGCGCCCGCCCGCGCCGTGCCCCCGGCTGGCCCTTCCCCCGGCCACGCCGCCCTGACCCCAGCCGGCCCTGCGCCCCGTGGACCGCCCGCCCCGACGCCGTCCGTGCCCGACCCCGTCCCCGACTCCGCCCGATCCCGACGCCGCCCGCCCCTACCCCGTCGCCCGTTAGGTATGCCTTCTCACTTATTATTGTCGAGGTAGTAGTAGTTGTAGTAGTATTAGTTGTACTAGTGGTAGTATTAGTACAACTAGTGGTAGTATTAGTAGTATAATTAGTGGTAGTAGTAGTAGAAGTAGTGGTAGTAGTAGTACAACTAATGGTAGTAGTTGTAGCAATAGTGGTAGTAGTAGAAGAACCAATGGTAGTAGTAGTAGCAATAGTGAAAGTAGTAGTACAAGTAGTGGTACTACTTGGATATATTCTTCTGCATGGATTGATATCCAAACTACATGGCTTCTGTTGAGCCATATGTGCTTGTCGGCCATCGTGCCGTTGTTTTTTGCAGGTTTTGGAAACCTCACCGTGCAGGCGAGGTTCTGCCGAATTTTTTTTTGTAAATGATAGTATTTTGTTCCTTTTTTGTAGAGAAGAGCCCGTCGGAGTTGAGTCGGAGTTCTCGCCACCGTGCCAGTCTGCCTGCACCACGTCGTCTCGCCACTGCACCGACCTGCCATGGCCCCGCTAGCCTGACTCCGTCGCCACCCTAGGTATAACCCCTCTTTTTGTATCATTGTCGTAGATCGCGTAACCCAGTTAGGCATCTCCCGTTCGAAAGAGATACGGTTGGAGGTATGCAGATCTTTGCATATCTATGACCGTATCTATTTCGGATTGTCCACGCTTTTTGGACAGCCCGCAGATGCGTAGATGGGTTAGTTTCCATGTTCTGCTCTGGTTCGAGACAGAGTTTCGGCATCACCTCCCTATTGTTCTCTGGATACACACTCTTCTTTGGCAGGACGTGTATCTAGAGAACAGCGGGGAGGTGCTGCCAAAATTCTATCTCGGATAGGAGTAGAGCATGGAAACTAACCTCATCTACGCATCTGCGGGTGGGATTAGAACCTATCCTCACCTATTAGACAGTAGGAACACCATGTAGATGCAATTGATAGTTACATTACTCACCAATACATATGTTAGAGGATGGATGACCGTCAGTGGATGTACACGGGCTGGAGAAGTCAGAGTGATTACACCACGGAATGGATGAACAAGACCGATGCTTTCTTGAACAGTGCATTTGGCAACACTGCTAAAGGACATTGCCTAGTTTTGTGTCCCTGCAGCAAATGTGGAAACAGGAGAAGGGTAAACAAGGTGGAAATGGGTAAACATCTTGTGAAGAATGGATTTACGTCGGACTACACCCGGTGGGTCCACCATGGTGAAGCCCATCATATGAGAGAGGAGGTAGTGAGACCACGGGTGGAGGCTTTTGATGCTGATGCCGGGGTAGCAGACATGTTAGATGACTTTCACCAAGGATAGTTCGATGAGGGACGTGAGAAGGAGGAGATGGAAGCAGCCGCACAGGCGTTCTACGATATGATGGACTTGACACAGAAACCCCTTCACGATCGGTCAACGGTGTCTCAACTGGATGCCATTGGACGCTTAATGGGGTTGAAGTCCGAGTTAAACTTGAGTCGACCTAGCTTCGATAAGATGTTGGCTGTGATTGGCACCCTGCTTCCGGAGGGCCACATTCTGCCAAAGAGCATGTACGAGTCACAGAAACTCCTTCGAGCACTTAAGATGCCGTATGAGCAGATACATGCTTGTCCGAAAGGGTGCGTCCTATTTAGGAAAGAACACGAGCATGCAAAGTTCTGTCCAAAGTGTAAATCCTCTAGGTACTTGGAGGTAGACTCTGATGATGGCCAGAAGAGGCAACTTACGATCCCCATGAAAATCCTACGGTACCTTCCGTTCCTACCGAGGATCCAATGGCTATACATGACCAAGGAATCTACGAAACAGATGACATGGCACAAAAATGGCAAACGGTACAATCCTGATAAGATGGTACATCCATCCGATGGTGAAGCTTGGATCCGCTTTAATGACAAACATCGTGACAAAGCAGATGAGGCTCATAATGTACGTGTCGCGTTGGCAACAGATGGGTTCAATCCTTATGGAATGATGGCTGTCCCATACACATGTTGGCCCATCTTTGTTATCCCCCTTAATCCCCCCCTAGTGTCTCCTTTCAATGACATAACGTATTCTTGTCGTTGATAATTCTTGGACACCCAGGGAGTAATATGGGTGTGTTCATGGAGCCCATGTTTGATGAATTGGTCCATGCTTGGGACGAAGGGGTATGGACATACGATCGAGCTACAAAGACAACCTTCAAAATGCACGTTTGGTACCACTACTCCCTGCATGACTTCCTGGCGTATGGGATATTCTACGTCTGGTGTGTTCACGGGAAGTTCCCATGTCCAATATGCAAGGAAGGTGTGAGGTTTATTTGGTTGCAGAAGGGTGGCAAGTATTCGTCGTTTGATAGACATCGTCAATTCCTACCTCTTGACCATCCATTCAGACAAGACATCAAGAACTTTACGAAAGGCGTCAAAGTGACAAACCCTGCACTGTGGATGATGAATGGTGTCGAGGTTCATGCTCAGATAGGTGCTCTCGTGCCCAATGAAGAAGGTGGTTTTGTGGGATATGGTGAGCAGCATATGTGGACTCATATCTCGGGCATGACGAGGCTCCCTTATTTCTATGACCTTCTTCTACCACATAACATTGATGTAATGCATACTGAAAAGAATGTCGCCCAAGGCACTTTGGGCAACACTTATGGACACTGAAAAGTCTAAGGATAACCCAAAGGCTAGAGTAGACCTGGTAACGTTGTGCGATAGACCAAATTAAGAGATGCAACCTCCTAGTCATGGCAAGACCTAGAGAAGGCCTAAGGCCGATTTCATCTTGAAAAAGTACCAAAGGAGAGAAGTACTTGAATGGATCAAGAAGCTAATGTTCCCTGATTGGTATGCAGTGAATCTAAAGAGGGGAGTTAACTTAGGCACTCTGTGAGTCAACGGGATGAAGAGTCATGACTACCATATATGGATTGAGCGGCTTCTTTCGGCGATGGTTCGAGGCTATGTCCCGAAGCATGTCTGGCAAGTGTTGGCAGAGTTGAGCTACTTATTTCGCCAGCTTTGTGCCAAGGAGCCCTCTTGGACCATCATTGATGACTTGGAAAAAGCAGCACCCATGTTGCTCTGTAAGTTAGAGAAGATCTTTCCACCCGCCTGCTTCTTGTCGATGCAGTATTTGATTGTGCACCTCCCGTATGAGGCACGGATGGGGGGCCCGTGCAGAACCGTTGGTGCTATCCAATTGAGAGATGTCTGAAGACTCTTCATAAAAAATGTAGAAATAAAGCCAGAATTGAGGCTTCCATTGCAGAGGCATACATTCTAGAGGAGGTGTCGAACTTCACAGAGAAATACTACACTGAGAAACTTCCTAACGTTCATAATCCAGCCCCTCGTTACAATGCTGGCGAAAATGAATCGAACCTCAGCCTTTTCCAAGGGCAACTTGGAAGCGCAAGTGCATCGACCACTAAGCAATTGAAAAATGAAGAGTGGCGCAGTATCATGCTATATGTGTTGACCAACCTTGTCGAGGTGCAACCGTTCATTCGGTAAGTTCTAAACGAACTTGTTTCATTTCGCCGTATGTCCTTGTTTCGTCGTCCAACCCCCTTGTTTCTCGTTGGTATAGGGAATTTCTTCGTCAATCCTGGCATGGATCAAGGCAACCTACCCCGCAAGAAAATGATACCCTTCTTTCACGGGGTGCGGGCCCAGGGAGCCCCGATTTCATTTGTTGGTTCAAACAGAAAGCCCAAACTGATGCGCCTATAAGTGATGAGTTAAGACAGGTTGCAAACGGCTGTGCCATTAGGGTCAAGTCATTTACCGGTTATGATGTGAATGGATATCGTTTTCACACAGCAAGCTACGAGTAGAGTCGGCCCAATCGACAAACCACAAACAACGGAGTTGTTACGCCCGGCACTGATGGACTCGACTATTATGGAAGAATTGAAGAAATCTACGAACTATCATTTTATGGTTCCAAACCTCTTACTCCTGTCATATTCAAATGCCACTGGTTTCATCCTAGTGTAACGAGATGGACCCCTAAGCTTGGGCTAGTTGAGATTCGACAGGATTCCGTCTATCCAGGAAAAGATGTCTACATTGTGGCTCAACAGGCCGTCCAGGTTTATTATACATCATACGCGTGCAAAGACGCCGAGCATCTTAAGGGTTGGTCTATTGTGCACAAGGTATCGCCACACGGTAAACTACCTGTCCCAAACGATGAAGATTACAACTTCAACCCAAACACATATGATGGAGAGTTCTATCAAGAAGAGGGGCTACAAGGGAGGTTTGACATAGACTTAACCGAAGAGATAGGAATGGAAGTAGATAATGAAAGGGATGATGACGAGGACGCTGGAGACGAGGTGCGAAATCTGAAGGACATACAAATGCTTGAGCGATTACATTTCGGCAATGACAATGAAGACAACATTCCTCCTTCGGATAGTGTTGATGAGTTGGACAATGTTGATAGTGATGACGAGACCTATGATCCAGCTAATTTCAATCATGAAGATTATTTCTAATACATGTAATACTATGGTTTTTTGTAATTATGTTTTGTTCATTTTTTCATATATTTCTAATACATGTAATACTAAGTTTTTTGTAATTATGTTTTGTTTATTTTTGCACCTATTTCTAATTACGTCTTGTTTTTCTTTTTTATTGCAAGTGATTGAACAAAGATGGCGGGCGACCGTCATAGGTCTGTGAACTCGATTTACCAAAGACCACGCTGGTCGTAGGAGGGGGCAGAGGGGGCGGCAGAGGGATCGAACAGGAGGAGGAGGACCGCTAGCCGCAGGAGGGGGCCATCTCCTCCCACGCCACGTGAGGAGGACCGCCAGCTGCAGGAGGAGGTGGCGCCCGTGGATGAGTCAGACGAGGAGTTGGTTCGGCAAACGGAGGAGGAGGAGGAGGAGGAGGGGGGGGAGGCGGCAGGCACGGGTTCCGCTTCCTCCAACTCCTCTTCGAGTGTCTACTTACGAGGTCCCGCGAGCCTCCCACAGGTTCCGCTTCCTCACCAACGCCCAGTGATTCACCCCGAAGGACAAAAGTAAGTAACTGTATATGTTATCACCACTACTTCATATGATATGATGAAAAAAACTAATATTTTTTCTTAATCACTTGTGCAGGAACTGGGTGGTTGTGTCGGGTGGTAGCGCACGGCTAGTCAACGGCATCCTGGGTCTTCTGTGCAGGCAGCACTTCCCCGGCATTGTCACGTACGCATCGAAGATGGAGCCGGCCTACTCGTTTGACCACTATGTCGTCGCCTCCGATGCGGAGTACCCCAATAAGGCAACGCGGGTGAAGGCAGAGTTTTGGGTAAGTCTCCCTTGCACAACATTGCTCAATACGTCGCATTCATTTTACTTTTCTTGAAATAATGAATGGATACATCGCTTTTGTATGCAGACTTATTACAGATGCGAGGAGGGATTTGAGGCCAGGGCGGAGCAGGCGACTACCAAAGCCTGTAAAAAACTCATCACCGACATGCATCACGAGGCGCGCATCCAGGCCATCGTAACCTACTATGGGTCGAAGCTTGGAGAGAGGAAAACCAAGAAAGACGCAAGAGAGATGCAGCTGACCCGGGAGCAGTACCTTGAGGTAAATGAAGAACATCAATATTGATTCGTTTTGAGATTAAGTTGGTTTAATTTGATCTTCTTATATGTCCAATACTTGATGACGTGTAGGTGATTCCCTGGTGGTGCCAAGCGTATCCCGAGTGCTGGGCGATGATGGTAGACAGGTGGTTCACAGAGGAGTACCTCAAGATGCACAGGGATGCCCGGGACCGTCGTTTACTGATGTAAGGTCCAGCACACCATCAAGGCAGCCGCAACCTCGCCGGATACAAACAAGCATGGGTACGCGAATTGATTTATCTATTGTCACGCTCAGTTCTGTCTGATTTCTAATCATCGTGCTGTCTTTCTCGCAGTCGGCGTCACATAGTGGCCAGGCTTGCTCAGACTTCCAGGCATGGTGTATGGCCCACAAGGGCAAGGCGACGTCCGATGTCTCCTTCAACCTGGAGGACCCGCCCGAGGCATACACGAACCCGAGCGTCCACTCCCGCATCAGTGAGTACACTGAGGTGGCGAGGTCGCTCCATGGGGCAGACCACGATCCGAGCACCTAGGACTTCGATGGAGGGGCCGTCATGAGGGCGGGGCAAGGCAAGAAGCATGGGCGGTTCTGGCTTGGCGACGGCGTCATCGACACGGCCTCTACTCCCTCTCTCCCAGATCCGAGCACGGAGCACGAGCGAGAGCCCGGCCATTCGCACACGGCCGACCGCTGCACAGCACCGGGTCGATGCACTCGAGGTTATTCATGTTTTACTCGTCATACATTGATCTTTACACACCTTAATTAGCTTTGCATTACTGAAACATTGGAGTGAAATATTGCAGGCCCGGCTGGAATAAGAAATGAAGGAACGTCAGGAGCTGGGGGCCCAGCTGGATACCGAGCGGGCCGAGCGGCAGGCCCAGGCGCAGAGGCTGATGGACATTACGGATTTCCTACAAGGGCTTGGGCAACATATGGGCTTGTCTCTGCCACCTGGGCTGTTGGTTCTACCTCCGCCTCCGCGTCCTGTAGCTGCAGCTACTCCTGTGAGTATCAAAGTTTTTTACTTTCGCTTGTGCTTTGCTTGTATGGCCTCTATCGTCCTAGATTAGCTATCAAAATAATCTTGTCTCACATGCAATCTTTTCTCCTTTGTGCAGTCTCCATTGACGGTGGTTCGAATAATCCACCTCATGCACCTACGAATGATGCATCTGGGCCTTCACCATAGTTGCAGTGGCCGAGATGAGTGCATGTTGTATTTTTTACATTTGTTGTTCACTTGGTGATGGACTTGTGATATACTTATAATGCACTTGTGGACTTTGATGGACTTGTAAACTTATTTGGATGGACTTGAGCACTTATTATTATATATTGTGATGGATGTGATATGGGCGGATGGATGTGTGGATGGATGAGATATATATGTGATGGATGAGATATATATTCGATGGATGAGATATATATGTGATGGATGAGATATATATGTGATATATGTTTGTATGAATGTATTTGTCATGATGGAATGCAAAAAAAAATTGCCGTTTTGGGTCACTTTGTCGAGTGTTGCACTCGGCAAAGGACCCCTTTGCCGAGCGCAATGGTCACAACACTCGGCAAAGCTGGCAAAATGGGCGACCAGAAACCAGATTTTCCAGCTTTGCCGAGTGCTGTGACTATAACACTCGGCAAAGAAATTAAAAAAAAAATTAAACTTTGCCGAGTGCCTGGCGTGTTGACATCGGATTTTTTTTGCCGAGTGCTAAGGTGACACTCGGCAAAGGCTGTACCGAGTGCCCGATATATGGCACTCGGCAAAGAAACCTTTGTCGACAGGTTCTTCGCCGACTGCTCTCCTGAATCCAGTAGTGCGTAGAGGCGTCAATCGTCCCGGTCAGTCGGATTAGATTCAAGGCCGCCGTGTGTTGCAATGGAACATACTGTATAATTTGTTGCACGGTGCTCATACCAATATAACGAGTTCCATCTAACAATAAGTGAAATAAATTCCAACACCTGTAATAAATATTAGGGCAATAAAGTATTAATTTCATGTGGTGGAAACTGACAAGAGAGAGAGATTGATCAGCTTACATCGGGTGCATGCTACTGCTGCCGGCCAGAAGAAGCAATGGTCCAACCCACTTGCCATAAGAAGAATATAATGGGTATCAATCAATCACGTTAGATGGCCTCAAATATTCGTGCGCCTATCTTAATACAAAATACGTAGCACAATCAATGAAAATGGTCAAAAAGAACATCTTTCGTGAGTAGTGAATCTCTGCAAGTGTTACTGCTTGATTCACTATATCATGTGGCCGTCTGGGTCTCGGTCTCGATCGATTGTTATATATTGTTAGGTCTTGTTTAACCAATTGTTGGCAAGTTAAAAATTATTAGTGTCTTAGTTGAACCATGCTTTTACTTCGCTCCAGACTTTGATCCGGTTGCCATGGAGCTAAACCTCACTGGCTTCGAGGAGACGCTCATTAGCCACTGAGCTCAGGGCCTCCGGGGTGCTTGATCCTTCTCTTGATCGCTAAGTATTTTCTTTTGTAAATCACAACTGTGTGATCTCTGTCAGTGTTTGGCTCGGTAATAAAAAATTACCGTCCCAACTTTAATTTGTAAAACTCTACTTCTGCTTAATGAATACCGTGCCGTTGGCACGTTCGAGAGAGTGAATGAGGTGCGTACCTCAACTTTCCTCAAACCGACCAATTTCACTGTGTGATGCTCTACATTTGGCCTATCGATGCCCAATAGGCTTCAGAGTCCTTACTACCCACGTGCCATAAGAAGAAAGACCGAAACAATATAGAAGGTATCGATTGATCATGTTATATGGCCTCGTATATTTGTGCGTATATGTCCATGCAAAATACGTAGCTCAATCAATGCAAGATGGACGGAAAGAACATGTATCATGAGTGGTGAATATCTTCAAGTGTTACGTCTTGCTCATTTGAACCTATCAGCTTGGCTTATCAGCCATGGTACTCACAACAAATCAGCTTCCATTTATCAGCTGCAGAAATCGTCCTGTTTGATTCTCTATGTCATCTGGCCATCCACTGCCAGGGCTTTTTCTGACTAATTGTTAGCTCGTTAAAAATTGTTAATATCTTAGTGTGGCACCATGGTGTTACTTGGTCTCAACTTCTCATCCTTGAATGCCTGATCTAGACCAAATGTGAATGAGGTTCGTGGTGTGTATACCACACTAGCAACAGTGGGAAGAGAAAAGATGGAGAGAAAGTTGGTCTGCTAACTCCCTTCAATCAACACGTACGGAAACACGATTGTAAGTGTTGCGCTTGTCGGATTTCTACGACTCACAACCGCTATGAACTTAAAAGGGGAATAGGTAGGTTATTTGTCATTTATGCTGCGATGAAGGCATGAAGAGCTACAATGTTTGGGTTTCCTTTTATTATGTATGAAACAAGCAGCAAAAGGCCCGTTTGGTATGTATGGCTCCTGTGCTAACTCCAGCACATGTTTGGTGCGTTGATCTCCAGCACAGAGCCGCACCAAATGATCAGAGGAGCGCTTCTAGAGGTATACAATAGGAGCAGGAACTATTTTTTGTACGGGACGGAAGAGTTGCCTTTCTGGTGCTTCTGCTCCGGCTTTTTAGTGGCGGTGCCAAAGTCTGAGCAGCACCAAAACACTGGTCTTCCCAAGATGTCATGCAACACAACGGGAAGGCTGTGAATGTAGCAAATCATACTGGGTATGATAGAAGCTATTCCCACGTACCACGGCCACATGGTAAGACCGAGCATGGCGCACACAGTTGGTGGGCTGATGCCAAACATTTTAGGTAAACACACAAGTAAGTTGACACCTAAACTAAACGTGCATAGGGATACTAGGTACTGACATCCATGGCAACGTATCAAGTGCAAACCAACCTCTCTGTGCAAACCGTACAAACCAACTGCGGGGGAGAGGTGGGAGGGGGGATTTGCAAAAGTGTAAGTAATCACACTTTTGCAAATCCCCCCTCCCACCTCTCCCCTGCTTTTGCAAATCCCCCTCCCACCTCTCCCCCACAGTTGGTTTGCACGGAGAGGTTGGTTTGCACTAGATATGTTCCCGACATCCATTGGCAGAGCGCGCTCAAGTTTTGAGTTATAGATTATTTGCATACAAAAGATCACATGATATGCATACCATGCTACCGGCAATTCCTCAAAAAAAAAATTGTACGGTGGGTGTCGATGCAGAAAGTGATCAACTAGTGAATATTTGTAGTTTTGTCGTACGTTATGATCGGAGGTGGCCTAGCACTCAATGACACAGGATTTATACTGGTTCAGGCAACGTGCCCTACGTCCAGTTTGGGTCGGTTAGTGACTTTATTCCTGAGCCCAGGTGCTCGATGTTTGCTATGGGGTTACAAACGAGAAGGAGGAAGAATGGGTGTACAGGAGGTCCGGTCGGCTCCGGTCGGAAGGGCCGGGAGCGACGGGAGTTGCGCTATAAGTAAGTGTTCAAGTGTGTGCTTGGAGTCCAAACCCGGCGATTCTATGGTCGTGAGCTAGTGAACTTGATCGGTGCTTGTTATCTTCAAGAAGGGCTCTCCCTTTGTTGGAGGAGGCGCGTCCCCTTTTATAGATAAAGGGGGTGGCTTTACAAGTGAGAGGGTGAGGGTACGTATGCTACCGAGAGCCTTGTTGCCCATGCCTACCGAGCCTTGTTGCCCACACCGGCGGGTACAAGATAATGGTAGGCGCCTACAACACTGTTGATGTCACTGTAGAATGTCAGATGCATGCGGGAGGTCGTGCTGCCTTTTTCAGGGATGGTAAACGTCGATACCTACAAATACTGTTTGATGCCTAGAGGCATATGAGAAGTCTCGCTATGTTCACCCGGTACGGTAAATCCTAGCGCCCATACCGCTATCGATGCCCAGAGGCACGTGGGGGGCCTTACCGTATGGGAGTTTTAGCGGGCCCAACAATACTGTAGAGGGAGATGTCGGTGTCTACAATACTGTTTGTGTCAGGGTGGCTGCAGAGTACTGTTCCGTGCAGGGTATGGTCCCTGGTACAGTGTTTTGACTTGTGAGCCTTGCCTTGCTTTTCTCTGCACGTCTTCTGGTTCCCACCGAGCGGTGTCAGGGTGGCTGCAGAGTACTGTTCCATGCAGGGTATGGTCCCTGGTACAGTGGTTTTGACTTTTGAGCCTTGCCTTGCTTTTCTCCGCACGTCTTCTGGTTCCCACCGAGCAGGCGTCCCCGGTCGGATGGCTCCAGTCGACTCTGAGTGTGCCAGTCGGAGAAGAGCGGTGAGCAGGGTTCCTGTGAACCCGGGTCGGAGACACGGGGTCAGAGTCGGAAGTAGTGTTTTGGGCTAGGCCTTCTGATCGGAGAGGCCATCCGGAGGCGGCTGGAGTCGAAGCGAACGCTCCGGTCGGAGAGGTGGGCCGAAGTAGTCGACGAGCGGGCGCTGTTCCTCTTCGGCCAGACCTTCCATTCGGTGACTAGGCCGCCCTTTCGGCCTGTCATTTTAGACTCTTGGGCCGAGCCTTGGCGTGGAAGCCGGTCCCCGAGGGACCCCGGGTTTTATGAACTGGACAGGAGCCCCCGAGCCCCCGGGTGATTTGGGTAGAATCGTCCAGGGGATTTTTGTCTTGCCGGCGGGTACGCACGAGCGCACCCGTGGATGTAGCCCCCGAGTGGTTTGGGTAGAACCGTCTGGGGGGTTTCCTGTGTTGTCAGTGGGGGAGTTTTTTCGTTTGAGACGGAGTTTTGTCGACCAAGGCGTCGTTGTGCAGCCGAGGCGGTTTTTTAGTCATTTTGAGAGATTGGGTGAGAGAGAGCTCGTGGGTCCTAGCGTCGGTGCGTGCCGTGGATCGAGCGATGGAGTCAATCAAGGGTTTTGGATGAGACTGAGCTTCACTGATCCTGGCGTCGATGAGCGCCGTGGGATCGGGTGAGGCAGTTAGTTTTGGACAAGACAGAGCTCACTGATCCTGGCATCGATGCGTGCCGTGGGATTGGGTGGGGCAGTTAGATTTGGATGAGACAGAGCTCACTGATCCTGGCGTCGATGCGCGCCGTGGGATCGGGTGAGGCAGTTAGTTTTGGATGAGACAGAGCTCACTGATCCTGGCGTCGATGTGCGCCGTGGGATCGGGTGAGACAGTTAGTTTTGGATGAGACAGGGCTCACTGATCCTGGTGTCGATGCACGCCGTGGGATCGGGTGAGGCAGTTAGTTTTGGATGAGACAGAGCTCACTGATCCTAGCATTGATGTACGCCGTGGGATCGGGTGAGGCAGTTAGTTTTGGATGTGACAAGGCTCACTGATCCTGGCATTGATGCGCGCCGTGGGATCGAGTGAGGCAGTTAGTTTTGGACGAGACAGAGCTCACTGATCCCGGCGTCGATGCGCGCCGTGGGATTGGGTGAGTCGGAGACGTGGGATGAGATTGGGGTCGTAGACCCGGGTTTTTGGAGCGCAGTCAGAAGCGTAGCCAGATGGGGCGAGATCGGGGTCACACACCCAGGTTTTTTGGAGCGCAGTCGGAAGCGTAGCCAGATGGGGCGAGATCGGGGTCGCAAACCTAGGTTTTTTGGAGCGCGGTCGAAAGCATAGCCGGATGGGGTGACATCGGGGTCGTAAACCCAGGTTTTTGGAGCGCAGTCAGAAGCGTAGCCGGATGGGGCAAGATCGAGGTCGTAAACCTAGGTTTTTTGGAGCGCAATCGGAAGGGGCGAGTTCGGGGTCGTAGTCCTAGGCTTTTTGTCTTGAGCCCCTAAGCCCTGTTGGGCCTTAGTAGGGGTCGGTGTGAGTTGTGTGCGTTACCCCATCTCGGTTCCTCACAACCAGAGGGGCTGAGTTTTATCGCTTATCCCGATCGCTCGGGCTCGAGTGATATGCTTGGTGAGTTCGCTAACGGGTGTGATCGAGTGGAATCCGGGTCCGTCTTTCATGACAGGGTCGGCATAGCCCTCTTGTGACATTCCACTACTCCTTTACCTGCAACCCGGCAGATGCCTAGGTCATTCCGAAGACCGACCCGGGTGGCCTAACGGCCTCCCCTCGATGGAGATTCTGTGGGTTTGGCGAGAGGTTCAGGATCGAACGAGAAGGTTGAGATGACCCAGTCTGCCAGACCGGGTGAGGGCCGCACGGGGCTCATCTATGTTTTTCTCCCCTGGCTCTGTTGGTTGCTCATGTCGAATGAGGCAACCGCCGCTTCGTGATGCAACACGGAACGTTGTGATGTATTTTGCTACATGTGCAATGCTTAGTTCCCGAGCCCCGGGTGGTTCAGGGCTCGAATCATCCAGGAGGTTCAGGCGTATGGAATGAATGCGCGTATAGATGTATGAAATGATTACAAGGAAATAGAGGGGGTTGGTAGTGCTCACCTTGATGGCTTGAGTGACGGAATTCGGAGATCTTCAGTCGGAAATGTTCGACTGAGACCCATGCTCGTCGTTCATGGGTGAGCCCCTATGTGAACAGCTTTTGTATTAATGAACACATGCTCACCTTGATGGCTTGAGTGATGGGGTTTGGAGAGCTTCAGTTGGAAATGTCCGACCAGGACCCGCGCTCGTCGTTCATGGGTGAGCCCCTGTGTGAATAGTGTTTGTATTAATGAACACATCAGTCATGTTCTCTATGATAGAATCACTATCTGTTCCTTGTTTTTATCCTAGCGCAGCTATTATTTTTGTCCTTTCGTTTTCGCACCTGCCCGTTAGTTCCGTAGGCTGTAGCTTTTTTAAGAGCTTGGGCATGGCCCATGGGGCTCGGCTGCTCATAGCCATAGGTCATGGTGGGGTGCGTTCAGTTAGGAGTGAGAACAAAGTTACATAGGATAGTTAAAGGAAAGGAAATGTGCTTCCATTCAGGGATAAATTTGTTTACCACATGACAATAAAAACAGAGGTAATATTCGGTATTATGAGGTAATATTTGGTATTATGCCCTTATGTAGCCCCCGAGCGACCTGGGCTAAAACTGTTCGGGTAGGGGTGCTTTTTAGGAGTAAGTGTTGACTAAAAAAGCGGTAATACCAAATTTTAGGGGGGGGAAACGACGTAGCTGTTCGATGTTCCAAGTGTTGGTGAGAGCGTTGCCGTTGTCGTCCTCTAGTCGGTAGGTGCCCGGTCGGATTACTTCAGTCATCGTATAGGGTCCTTCCCATAGCGGAGAGAGTTTGTGTTTTCCTTTGTCGATTGGGTCCTCCGGAGTACGAGGTCACCGACTTCGAGGATTCTCCCCCTGATCTTTCTTTTGTGGTACCTGTGGAGAGTTTGCTGATAGCGAGCGGAGTGGATGACGGTCATCTCGTGGGCTTCCTCGAGCAGGTCGACTGCGTCTTGCTGAGCCTCCACGGCTCGGTCGCGGTCGAAAGCCTTCGCTCTTGGGGCGCCGTGGTCGAGGTCGGAGGGCAGCACTACCTCAGCTCCATAAGCCAGGAAGAAAGGCGTGAACCCTGTGGATTGGTTCAGGGTCGTTCTTAGGCTCTAGAGGATTATTGGGACCTCTGCCACCCATTGTCCAGCGTATTTGTTGAGTCTATCGAAGATGCATGACTTGAGTCCTTTAAGGACCATGCCATTGGCGCGCTCAACCTGACCGTTGGTTTGTGAATGTCCGACCGAGGCCTAGTCGATCCTGATGCCGTATCCATCACTGAAGTCTAGGAACTTCTTCCCGGTGAAGTTGGTTCCGTGGTCAGTGATGATACAGTTAGGAACGCCAAACCGGTAGATAATGTCGAGGAAGAATTTGACTGCCTCTTCCGAGCGGATGTTTGTGATGGGCTTGGCCTCTATCCACTTGGTGAATTTGTCGACTGCTACATGTAGGTGAGTGAAACCGCCTGGGCCATTTTTGAGGGGTCCCACCATATCGAGGCCATAGACCATGAATGGCCAGGTGATGGGGATGGTTTGGAGTTCTTGTGTCGGCAAATGTGTTTGCCGAGCGTAAAACTGGCATCCTTCACATCTGCGGACGACCTCCTCTGCATTTCATAGCGCGGTGGGCCAGTAAAAACCTTAACAAAAGGCTTTTCCGACCAGTGACCTTAGGGCCGCGTGATGTCCACAAATTCTGGCGTGGACCTCGAGGAGGAGCTGCTTCCCCTAGTTGGCGGGGATACACTTCATGAGTACCCCTGACGGACTCTGTTTGTAGAGTTCGTCACCGAGCGCGACGAAGGTCTTGGCGCGTCAAGCGATCCGTCAGGCTTTAGTCCTTTCAGGTGGGAGAACCTCCTCGAGGAGGTAGGCGAGTAGCGGTACTCGCCAGTCGGTTTGATCGAGTGCCAATATGGCAATGTTCGTGGGTGACGCCGTCATAGAGGTACTAGGATCGGAGCCCTCGAGCGTTGGCTTGGCATCGGGGTCGGAGCCCCCGAGCGCCGGCTAGGTGTTGGGGTGTGTCTGGATTGAACTTTCTAGGATGCAGGCGGACGGCTCGTGGGCGTCGTTGATGAAGACCCCACTCGAGGATGGATCCCGCCTGGTGGCCAATTTTGCAAGGAAACGGCGGCATCATTGTCCCTTTGAGAGACGTGATGCAGTTTGATCCCCTAGAATTTGTCCTCGAGCTTGCGCACCTCTTGGTAGTATGCTGCCATGAGGGGGCTTTTGTAGGAAGACTCCTTCATGACCTGATCGATGACCAGTTTCGAGTCTCCACTAACGTAGAGTCGCGTAGCGCCGAGTTCGATGGCGATGCGTAGTCCGTTGATAAGGGCCTCGTATTCCACGGTGTTGTTTGAAGTTGAAAAATGGAGGCGGATGGCGTAGTGGAGCATACTTCCATCCAGGGAGATCAGAACCACTCCGGCCCCCTGAGCCGGGCATCATTACGGACCCATCGAAGTACATTGTCCAGTACTCGTGGGTGACGTCCGGGGTCGGTAGCTGGACCTCCGTCCATTCGGCGACAAAATCCGTGAGAGCCTGAGACTTAATAGCGGTACGCGGGGTATACCTGATGTCATGGCCCATGAGTTCGAGTGCCCACTTGGAGATCCGCCCCACGGCGTCGCGGTTGCAGATGATGTCTCCAAGTGGGTATGAAGTGATGACCGCAACTTCATGGTTGGTGAAGTAGTGCAGGAGCTTCCTGGTCACCATTAGAACGGCATATAGGAGTTTTTGCACCTAGGGGTACCAGACCTTGGGGACGGTGAGTACCTCCCCGACGAAGTATACGGGTCGTTTGTACCTTGAGCTGGTGTCTCGGCTCCTCCCTTTCGACAACTAGGGCAGCACTAACCACGTGGTTGCTTATCGCGACGTAGAGGAGGAGCGGTTCTCCCCGTTTGGGAGCGACGAGGATTGGGGACGACATCAGGGACGCTTTGAGGCTTTCCAAAGCCTGCTGGGCCTCCTCAGTCCAAACTAAGGCGTCCGTCTTTTTGAGGAGCTTATAGAGTGGCATCCCCTGTTCGCCGAGCTAAGAGATGAAGCGGCTTAGGGAAGCCAGACAGCCAGTGAGCCTTTGTACGCCCTTGATGTTGCGTATGGGGCCCATGTTGGAGATGGCCATGATCTTTTCGGGGTTGGCCTCGATGCCACGTTTGGACACGATGTATCCGAGCAGCTTCTCCTTCGGAACCCCAAAAACACATTTCTCGGGGTTTAGCTTGATGTTGAACCTTCAGAGGTTCATGAATGTCGCGGCCAGGTTTGTGATCAGGTCGCAAGCTTTGGCTATTTTGACCACTATGTCATCAACATAGATGGCAATTGTTGGTTTTCAGCCACTCGACTTGATCAGGCTGATCGAGCGGGTTGATTTGGTCGGTGAGGCATTGCTGCATGCACCATTGGTAGGTGGCACCAGCGTTCTTTAGGCTAAAAGGCATGGTTATGTAGCAGTACGAACCATACGGGGTGATGAATGAGGTTGCGAGCCAATCGGATTCTTTCATCGCGATCTAGTGATAGCCTAAGTAGGCATCCAGAAAGGAGAGGATCTCGCAACCCGAGGTGGAGTCAATTATCTGGTCTATGCGCGACAAAGGAAAGTGATCCTTTAGGCATGCCTTGTTGAGCCTAGTATAATCAACACACATTCTCCACTTCCTAGTCTTCTTTTTGACAAGAATGGGATTAGCGAGCCAGTTGGAGTGGAATACATCTCTGATGAATCCTGCTGCCAGGAGCTTGGTGATTTCTTCACCTATGGCCCTGCGCCTCACGTCGTCGAAGCGACGCAGACGCTGCTTGGTGGGCTTTGAGCCTGGAATAGGCACAATGCGTGCTCAGTAAACCTCCCACAGTATCCCCCACATGTCAGAGGGCTTACCATGTGAAGACATCGTGATTGTCGCGTAGGAAGTCGACGAGCTCGCATTCCTATTTGGTTAGGAGCCGGGTCCTGATCTGAACCGTCTTGGTTGGGTTGGCGGGGTCGATTCCTACCCGCCTTGGCTTCTTTGAGCGGATGGAAGGTCATCGAGGAAGTTGGTTTGTTTGCAGTCTAGGACTACCAGAGTAGATGACTCCCTGAGCTACGGGAGCTCGAACGAGTTGACGACCGCGGTGATGAGCTCATAGTGCTCGCAGTCGCACGTGAGGGCGTGCGAAAAGGCGCTACTCACGGTGATGACGTGTTTGGTCCCAACATCTTTAGCTTAGGTAGGTGTAGTTGGGGATCACCATGAATCTTGTGTAGCATGGCCGCCCCAAGATAGCATGGTAGGACCCTAGAAAGTCCACCACCTCGAAGGTGAGGATCTCTGAGCGGAAGTTGGCCCGGCTGCCAAACGTGATGGGTAGATTGATCTGTTCAAGCAGGTATGCCTGCACTCCTAGGATTACCCGTGAAAGGAGGAGCCTGCCAGGCGGAGCTCCGATTGGGGGATGCACATGGCATCGAGGGTGTCGACGTATAGGATGTTAAGGCCGCTGCCTCTGTCCATCAGCACCTTGGTAAGGCACTTCTTGCGGACGATGGGGTCGACGACGAGTGGGTAGCATCCCGGTCTCACAACATGAGAGGGATGATCCCTCTGATCGAAGGTGATCGAAGATTCCAACCAGCTGAGGAAGGAGGGGATGGCCGTCTTGGCGGTGCATGCCTCTCTATAGTGAAACTTGTGCTGTCGCTTGGACCAGATGGCATCGGACCCGCCAAAGATCATGACGCATTTCATCAGCGTTGGGGAAAAACGTCTCCATCCTTGCCTACAGTGCCTCCTTCTTGGCCATCGCCTCCTTGTCATCTCCCTCCTTTGGCCCACCGACCTATCGGAGGAAACGTTTGAGGAGCTCACAGTCCTTGTAGAGGTGCTTGACGGGGGTAGGCGTGGTTGGTGCATGGGCTGTCCATGAGTTTGTTGAAGTGGTTAGGCAACCCTTGTTAGGGCTGCTTGCCCGTGTGATTAGTCGTGGCTACCATCATGGTGTTGTCGATCGGCGCCTATCCTTTTTGTTCTTCTTGCCCCTCTGTGTGGAGGGGCCCTCGTTTGGGTCCGCGCGCTTGGCCTTGCCTTTGTCTCGGCCTCCACCGAAGACTGCTCAACCACCTCCTCGCTAGAGGCGTGGTTAGTGGCGATGTGAGCAGGTCGTAGATGGTATGGGGTTTTAGGCAGCCAAGCTTATGGATCAGGGATTCGTAGTTCGTCCCAGAGAGGGAATACACTGATGACATCTACATCGATGACATCAGGGAGGGAGTTGCATCATTGGGAGAACCTATGGATGTAATCCCGTAGGGACTCACTGGGCTCTTGCTGATAGCTCTTGAGGTCGACATCCATTGGCAGAGCGCGCTCAAGTTTTGAGTTATAGATTATTTGCATACAAAAGATCACATGATATGCATACCATGCTACCGGCAATTCCTCAAAAAAAAAATTGTACGGTGGGTGTCGATGCAGAAAGTGATCAACTAGTGAATATTTGTAGTTTTGTCGTACGTTATGATCGGAGGTGGCCTAGCACTCAATGACACAGGATTTATACTGGTTCAGGCAACGTGCCCTACGTCCAGTTTGGGTCGGTTAGTGACTTTATTCCTGAGCCCAGGTGCTCGATGTTTGCTATGGGGTTACAAACGAGAAGGAGGAAGAATGGGTGTACAGGAGGTCCGGTCGGCTCCGGTCGGAAGGGCCGGGAGCGACGGGAGTTGCGCTATAAGTAAGTGTTCAAGTGTGTGCTTGGAGTCCAAACCCGGCGATTCTATGGTCGTGAGCTAGTGAACTTGATCGGTGCTTGTTATCTTCAAGAAGGGCTCTCCCTTTGTTGGAGGAGGCGCGTCCCCTTTTATAGATAAAGGGGGTGGCTTTACAAGTGAGAGGGTGAGGGTACGTATGCTACCGAGAGCCTTGTTGCCCATGCCTACCGAGCCTTGTTGCCCACACCGGCGGGTACAAGATAATGGTAGGCGCCTACAACACTGTTGATGTCACTGTAGAATGTCAGATGCATGCGGGAGGTCGTGCTGCCTTTTTCAGGGATGGTAAACGTCGATACCTACAAATACTGTTTGATGCCTAGAGGCATATGAGAAGTCTCGCTATGTTCACCCGGTACGGTAAATCCTAGCGCCCATACCGCTATCGATGCCCAGAGGCACGTGGGGGGCCTTACCGTATGGGAGTTTTAGCGGGCCCAACAATACTGTAGAGGGAGATGTCGGTGTCTACAATACTGTTTGTGTCAGGGTGGCTGCAGAGTACTGTTCCGTGCAGGGTATGGTCCCTGGTACAGTGTTTTGACTTGTGAGCCTTGCCTTGCTTTTCTCTGCACGTCTTCTGGTTCCCACCGAGCGGTGTCAGGGTGGCTGCAGAGTACTGTTCCATGCAGGGTATGGTCCCTGGTACAGTGGTTTTGACTTTTGAGCCTTGCCTTGCTTTTCTCCGCACGTCTTCTGGTTCCCACCGAGCAGGCGTCCCCGGTCGGATGGCTCCAGTCGACTCTGAGTGTGCCAGTCGGAGAAGAGCGGTGAGCAGGGTTCCTGTGAACCCGGGTCGGAGACACGGGGTCAGAGTCGGAAGTAGTGTTTTGGGCTAGGCCTTCTGATCGGAGAGGCCATCCGGAGGCGGCTGGAGTCGAAGCGAACGCTCCGGTCGGAGAGGTGGGCCGAAGTAGTCGACGAGCGGGCGCTGTTCCTCTTCGGCCAGACCTTCCATTCGGTGACTAGGCCGCCCTTTCGGCCTGTCATTTTAGACTCTTGGGCCGAGCCTTGGCGTGGAAGCCGGTCCCCGAGGGACCCCGGGTTTTATGAACTGGACAGGAGCCCCCGAGCCCCCGGGTGATTTGGGTAGAATCGTCCAGGGGATTTTTGTCTTGCCGGCGGGTACGCACGAGCGCACCCGTGGATGTAGCCCCCGAGTGGTTTGGGTAGAACCGTCTGGGGGGTTTCCTGTGTTGTCAGTGGGGGAGTTTTTTCGTTTGAGACGGAGTTTTGTCGACCAAGGCGTCGTTGTGCAGCCGAGGCGGTTTTTTAGTCATTTTGAGAGATTGGGTGAGAGAGAGCTCGTGGGTCCTAGCGTCGGTGCGTGCCGTGGATCGAGCGATGGAGTCAATCAAGGGTTTTGGATGAGACTGAGCTTCACTGATCCTGGCGTCGATGAGCGCCGTGGGATCGGGTGAGGCAGTTAGTTTTGGACAAGACAGAGCTCACTGATCCTGGCATCGATGCGTGCCGTGGGATTGGGTGGGGCAGTTAGATTTGGATGAGACAGAGCTCACTGATCCTGGCGTCGATGCGCGCCGTGGGATCGGGTGAGGCAGTTAGTTTTGGATGAGACAGAGCTCACTGATCCTGGCGTCGATGTGCGCCGTGGGATCGGGTGAGACAGTTAGTTTTGGATGAGACAGGGCTCACTGATCCTGGTGTCGATGCACGCCGTGGGATCGGGTGAGGCAGTTAGTTTTGGATGAGACAGAGCTCACTGATCCTAGCATTGATGTACGCCGTGGGATCGGGTGAGGCAGTTAGTTTTGGATGTGACAAGGCTCACTGATCCTGGCATTGATGCGCGCCGTGGGATCGAGTGAGGCAGTTAGTTTTGGACGAGACAGAGCTCACTGATCCCGGCGTCGATGCGCGCCGTGGGATTGGGTGAGTCGGAGACGTGGGATGAGATTGGGGTCGTAGACCCGGGTTTTTGGAGCGCAGTCAGAAGCGTAGCCAGATGGGGCGAGATCGGGGTCACACACCCAGGTTTTTTGGAGCGCAGTCGGAAGCGTAGCCAGATGGGGCGAGATCGGGGTCGCAAACCTAGGTTTTTTGGAGCGCGGTCGAAAGCATAGCCGGATGGGGTGACATCGGGGTCGTAAACCCAGGTTTTTGGAGCGCAGTCAGAAGCGTAGCCGGATGGGGCAAGATCGAGGTCGTAAACCTAGGTTTTTTGGAGCGCAATCGGAAGGGGCGAGTTCGGGGTCGTAGTCCTAGGCTTTTTGTCTTGAGCCCCTAAGCCCTGTTGGGCCTTAGTAGGGGTCGGTGTGAGTTGTGTGCGTTACCCCATCTCGGTTCCTCACAACCAGAGGGGCTGAGTTTTATCGCTTATCCCGATCGCTCGGGCTCGAGTGATATGCTTGGTGAGTTCGCTAACGGGTGTGATCGAGTGGAATCCGGGTCCGTCTTTCATGACAGGGTCGGCATAGCCCTCTTGTGACATTCCACTACTCCTTTACCTGCAACCCGGCAGATGCCTAGGTCATTCCGAAGACCGACCCGGGTGGCCTAACGGCCTCCCCTCGATGGAGATTCTGTGGGTTTGGCGAGAGGTTCAGGATCGAACGAGAAGGTTGAGATGACCCAGTCTGCCAGACCGGGTGAGGGCCGCACGGGGCTCATCTATGTTTTTCTCCCCTGGCTCTGTTGGTTGCTCATGTCGAATGAGGCAACCGCCGCTTCGTGATGCAACACGGAACGTTGTGATGTATTTTGCTACATGTGCAATGCTTAGTTCCCGAGCCCCGGGTGGTTCAGGGCTCGAATCATCCAGGAGGTTCAGGCGTATGGAATGAATGCGCGTATAGATGTATGAAATGATTACAAGGAAATAGAGGGGGTTGGTAGTGCTCACCTTGATGGCTTGAGTGACGGAATTCGGAGATCTTCAGTCGGAAATGTTCGACTGAGACCCATGCTCGTCGTTCATGGGTGAGCCCCTATGTGA
Organism: Miscanthus floridulus; assembly: GCF_019320115.1. NCBI lineage: Eukaryota > Viridiplantae > Streptophyta > Magnoliopsida > Poales > Poaceae > Miscanthus > Miscanthus floridulus. The sequence continues at coordinate 6,560,237 of NC_089598.1, forward strand.
ACAGCTTTTGTATTAATGAACACATGCTCACCTTGATGGCTTGAGTGATGGGGTTTGGAGAGCTTCAGTTGGAAATGTCCGACCAGGACCCGCGCTCGTCGTTCATGGGTGAGCCCCTGTGTGAATAGTGTTTGTATTAATGAACACATCAGTCATGTTCTCTATGATAGAATCACTATCTGTTCCTTGTTTTTATCCTAGCGCAGCTATTATTTTTGTCCTTTCGTTTTCGCACCTGCCCGTTAGTTCCGTAGGCTGTAGCTTTTTTAAGAGCTTGGGCATGGCCCATGGGGCTCGGCTGCTCATAGCCATAGGTCATGGTGGGGTGCGTTCAGTTAGGAGTGAGAACAAAGTTACATAGGATAGTTAAAGGAAAGGAAATGTGCTTCCATTCAGGGATAAATTTGTTTACCACATGACAATAAAAACAGAGGTAATATTCGGTATTATGAGGTAATATTTGGTATTATGCCCTTATGTAGCCCCCGAGCGACCTGGGCTAAAACTGTTCGGGTAGGGGTGCTTTTTAGGAGTAAGTGTTGACTAAAAAAGCGGTAATACCAAATTTTAGGGGGGGAAACGACGTAGCTGTTCGATGTTCCAAGTGTTGGTGAGAGCGTTGCCGTTGTCGTCCTCTAGTCGGTAGGTGCCCGGTCGGATTACTTCAGTCATCGTATAGGGTCCTTCCCATAGCGGAGAGAGTTTGTGTTTTCCTTTGTCGATTGGGTCCTCCGGAGTACGAGGTCACCGACTTCGAGGATTCTCCCCCTGATCTTTCTTTTGTGGTACCTGTGGAGAGTTTGCTGATAGCGAGCGGAGTGGATGACGGTCATCTCGTGGGCTTCCTCGAGCAGGTCGACTGCGTCTTGCTGAGCCTCCACGGCTCGGTCGCGGTCGAAAGCCTTCGCTCTTGGGGCGCCGTGGTCGAGGTCGGAGGGCAGCACTACCTCAGCTCCATAAGCCAGGAAGAAAGGCGTGAACCCTGTGGATTGGTTCAGGGTCGTTCTTAGGCTCTAGAGGATTATTGGGACCTCTGCCACCCATTGTCCAGCGTATTTGTTGAGTCTATCGAAGATGCATGACTTGAGTCCTTTAAGGACCATGCCATTGGCGCGCTCAACCTGACCGTTGGTTTGTGAATGTCCGACCGAGGCCTAGTCGATCCTGATGCCGTATCCATCACTGAAGTCTAGGAACTTCTTCCCGGTGAAGTTGGTTCCGTGGTCAGTGATGATACAGTTAGGAACGCCAAACCGGTAGATAATGTCGAGGAAGAATTTGACTGCCTCTTCCGAGCGGATGTTTGTGATGGGCTTGGCCTCTATCCACTTGGTGAATTTGTCGACTGCTACATGTAGGTGAGTGAAACCGCCTGGGCCATTTTTGAGGGGTCCCACCATATCGAGGCCATAGACCATGAATGGCCAGGTGATGGGGATGGTTTGGAGTTCTTGTGTCGGCAAATGTGTTTGCCGAGCGTAAAACTGGCATCCTTCACATCTGCGGACGACCTCCTCTGCATTTCATAGCGCGGTGGGCCAGTAAAAACCTTAACAAAAGGCTTTTCCGACCAGTGACCTTAGGGCCGCGTGATGTCCACAAATTCTGGCGTGGACCTCGAGGAGGAGCTGCTTCCCCTAGTTGGCGGGGATACACTTCATGAGTACCCCTGACGGACTCTGTTTGTAGAGTTCGTCACCGAGCGCGACGAAGGTCTTGGCGCGTCAAGCGATCCGTCAGGCTTTAGTCCTTTCAGGTGGGAGAACCTCCTCGAGGAGGTAGGCGAGTAGCGGTACTCGCCAGTCGGTTTGATCGAGTGCCAATATGGCAATGTTCGTGGGTGACGCCGTCATAGAGGTACTAGGATCGGAGCCCTCGAGCGTTGGCTTGGCATCGGGGTCGGAGCCCCCGAGCGCCGGCTAGGTGTTGGGGTGTGTCTGGATTGAACTTTCTAGGATGCAGGCGGACGGCTCGTGGGCGTCGTTGATGAAGACCCCACTCGAGGATGGATCCCGCCTGGTGGCCAATTTTGCAAGGAAATCGGCGGCATCATTGTCCCTTTGAGAGACGTGATGCAGTTTGATCCCCTAGAATTTGTCCTCGAGCTTGCGCACCTCTTGGTAGTATGCTGCCATGAGGGGGCTTTTGTAGGAAGACTCCTTCATGACCTGATCGATGACCAGTTTCGAGTCTCCACTAACGTAGAGTCGCGTAGCGCCGAGTTCGATGGCGATGCGTAGTCCGTTGATAAGGGCCTCGTATTCCACGGTGTTGTTTGAAGTTGAAAAATGGAGGCGGATGGCGTAGTGGAGCATACTTCCATCCAGGGAGATCAGAACCACTCCGGCCCCTGAGCCGGGCATCATTACGGACCCATCGAAGTACATTGTCCAGTACTCGTGGGTGACGTCCGGGGTCGGTAGCTGGACCTCCGTCCATTCGGCGACAAAATCCGTGAGAGCCTGAGACTTAATAGCGGTACGCGGGGTATACCTGATGTCATGGCCCATGAGTTCGAGTGCCCACTTGGAGATCCGCCCCACGGCGTCGCGGTTGCAGATGATGTCTCCAAGTGGGTATGAAGTGATGACCGCAACTTCATGGTTGGTGAAGTAGTGCAGGAGCTTCCTGGTCACCATTAGAACGGCATATAGGAGTTTTTGCACCTAGGGGTACCAGACCTTGGGGACGGTGAGTACCTCCCCGACGAAGTATACGGGTCGTTGTACCTTGAGCTGGTGTCTCGGCTCCTCCCTTTCGACAACTAGGGCAGCACTAACCACGTGGTTGCTTATCGCGACGTAGAGGAGGAGCGGTTCTCCCCGTTTGGGAGCGACGAGGATTGGGGACGACATCAGGGACGCTTTGAGGCTTTCCAAAGCCTGCTGGGCCTCCTCAGTCCAAACTAAGGCGTCCGTCTTTTTGAGGAGCTTATAGAGTGGCATCCCCTGTTCGCCGAGCTAAGAGATGAAGCGGCTTAGGGAAGCCAGACAGCCAGTGAGCCTTTGTACGCCCTTGATGTTGCGTATGGGGCCCATGTTGGAGATGGCCATGATCTTTTCGGGGTTGGCCTCGATGCCACGTTTGGACACGATGTATCCGAGCAGCTTCTCCTTCGGAACCCCAAAAACACATTTCTCGGGGTTTAGCTTGATGTTGAACCTTCAGAGGTTCATGAATGTCGCGGCCAGGTTTGTGATCAGGTCGCAAGCTTTGGCTATTTTGACCACTATGTCATCAACATAGATGGCAATTGTTGGTTTCAGCCACTCGACTTGATCAGGCTGATCGAGCGGGTTGATTTGGTCGGTGAGGCATTGCTGCATGCACCATTGGTAGGTGGCACCAGCGTTCTTTAGGCTAAAAGGCATGGTTATGTAGCAGTACGAACCATACGGGGTGATGAATGAGGTTGCGAGCCAATCGGATTCTTTCATCGCGATCTAGTGATAGCCTAAGTAGGCATCCAGAAAGGAGAGGATCTCGCAACCCGAGGTGGAGTCAATTATCTGGTCTATGCGCGACAAAGGAAAGTGATCCTTTAGGCATGCCTTGTTGAGCCTAGTATAATCAACACACATTCTCCACTTCCTAGTCTTCTTTTTGACAAGAATGGGATTAGCGAGCCAGTTGGAGTGGAATACATCTCTGATGAATCCTGCTGCCAGGAGCTTGGTGATTTCTTCACCTATGGCCCTGCGCCTCACGTCGTCGAAGCGACGCAGACGCTGCTTGGTGGGCTTTGAGCCTGGAATAAGGCACAATGCGTGCTCAGTAACCTCCCACAGTATCCCCCACATGTCAGAGGGCTACCATGTGAAGACATCGTGATTGTCGCGTAGGAAGTCGACGAGCTCGCATTCCTATTTGGTTAGGAGCCGGGTCCTGATCTGAACCGTCTTGGTTGGGTTGGCGGGGTCGATTCCTACCGCCTTGGCTTCTTTGAGCGGATGGAAGGTCATCGAGGAAGTTGGTTTGTTGCAGTCTAGGACTACCAGAGTAGATGACTCCCTGAGCTACGGGAGCTCGAACGAGTTGACGACCGCGGTGATGAGCTCATAGTGCTCGCAGTCGCACGTGAGGGCGTGCGAAAAGGCGCTACTCACGGTGATGACGTTGTTTGGTCCCAACATCTTTAGCTTTAGGTAGGTGTAGTTGGGGATCACCATGAATCTTGTGTAGCATGGCCGCCCCAAGATAGCATGGTAGGACCCTAGAAAGTCCACCACCTCGAAGGTGAGGATCTCTGAGCGGAAGTTGGCCCGGCTGCCAAACGTGATGGGTAGATTGATCTGTTCAAGCAGGTATGCCTGCACTCCTAGGATTACCCGTGAAAGGAGGAGCCTGCCAGGCGGAGCTCCGATTGGGGGATGCACATGGCATCGAGGGTGTCGACGTATAGGATGTTAAGGCCGCTGCCTCTGTCCATCAGCACCTTGGTAAGGCACTTCTTGCGGACGATGGGGTCGACGACGAGTGGGTAGCATCCCGGTCTCACAACATGAGAGGGATGATCCCTCTGATCGAAGGTGATCGAAGATTCCAACCAGCTGAGGAAGGAGGGGATGGCCGTCTTGGCGGTGCATGCCTCTCTATAGTGAAACTTGTGCTGTCGCTTGGACCAGATGGCATCGGACCCGCCAAAGATCATGACGCATTCATCAGCGTTGGGGAAAACGTCTCCATCCTTGCCTACAGTGCCTCCTTTCTTGGCCATCGCCTCCTTGTCATCTCCCTCCTTTGGCCCACCGACCTATCGGAGGAAACGTTTGAGGAGCTCACAGTCCTTGTAGAGGTGCTTGACGGGGTAGGCGTGGTTGGTGCATGGGCTGTCCATGAGTTTGTTGAAGTGGTTAGGCAACCCTTGTTAGGGCTGCTTGCCCGTGTGATTAGTCGTGGCTACCATCATGGTGTTGTCGATCGGCGCCTATCCTTTTTGTTCTTCTTGCCCCTCTGTGTGGAGGGGCCCTCGTTTGGGTCCGCGCGCTTGGCCTTGCCTTTGTCTCGGCCTCCACCGAAGACTGCTCAACCACCTCCTCGCTAGAGGCGTGGTTAGTGGCGATGTTGAGCAGGTCGTAGATGGTATGGGGTTTTAGGCAGCCAAGCTTATGGATCAGGGATTCGTAGTTCGTCCCAGAGAGGAATACACTGATGACATCTACATCGATGACATCAGGGAGGGAGTTGCATCATTGGGAGAACCTATGGATGTAATCCCGTAGGGACTCACTGGGCTCTTGCTGATAGCTCTTGAGGTCCTAGGAGTTTCCAAGATGGACATATGTCCTCTGAAAATTCCCGACGAAGACCCTCTTTAGATCCGCCCAGTCACGGACGTTGTCGTGCAGGAGGAATTCAAGCCATGCCTGAACATGTTCCCCCATGCAAATGGGAAGATACTAAATGATGAAATAGTCATCATCCACTCCTTCGGCCCGACAGGCGAGCTAGAAGTCTTCGAGCCAAATGCTCGGGTTTGTCTCCCCAGTGTATTTGGCGATGTTGGTGGGTGGCCAGAATCACTGCGGGAACGGTGCTCTCCGGATACACCGGCTGAAGGCCCATGGTCCTAGGTCCTCAGGGCTGGGGCTCCAGTCATCTAGCCGACAACCACGCCTAGGGCGCGTTTCACCGCTCCCCTCGATGGTTCGGCCCGGATCCATGTCGCCTACCGACATACGGTGGACGTCATGATCGTGTCGGGCCCGATGCCGGTTGCTGACAATGCTACGAGCGTCCTAGTGTGGATCGGGCCACTCGAGTACTGGCGGTCGGTGTGGGGCAGGCGCCAGGTCGGACCGTGGTGGGGCTGCCGCCCCCTGAGCCGTGCCTGACAGCTGTAGCGGTGAGCGAATGGAGCGATCCATCTGGCATGTCCCTGTTCCCTTGGTGGGGAGAGAGGGTGCAGGTCAGAGTCAAGACGTGGAGCATTCCGCCTATTGGACGGCAACAGCTTCTACTAGAACCCGAAGGTTCCGGTAGACTGCCCGCTCCTGAGGGTCGATGAGCTCGGGAACGCCACGCAGAAGCATTGCCACAGCAGCGATGTTCTGGCCCGCCTAGGCAAATTAGGGGAGATCGTTTCCCTCATTCATGATGTCATGTTGGACCTGACGGGCGCAACCACAAATGCCACCCACCGGGCCACGCGCATGGGGCGCAATGTGCTGTACCGAGTGCGCCGGCGTAGGCTGGTTCTGCCGTCGTTGTCGTAATTCCTCGGCATGCGCTTGTGTAGACGCGAGGGCCCCCGCATGCGGGTCCAGAGGGGTGTGAGTCTACGCAGACTCTACAACCACCGGCGGCTATGCGTCCGCCATAGCGTACTCCCAGGACAGATGGTGGCAGGGTGCCACATCGCTGATGCTGGAACCATCGCTCGTGCCTTCGCCATTCGGGAGTTCGGCAGGAGCGTAGCCTGCCATTCCCATGAATTCGGATGCGAGGGGGAATGATGCCAGCATCCCTCGGAGCCCCTGAGCATACGCATATACGGAGGCCATGAGGCCATAGGGGAATCGATCGTACGGTGTTTGTGGTGTGGGCGATACAGTCCCTCTGGGTGACCAGTGGGAGACAGTAAGCAAAGAGTACATAACAGTATGCATATTGCTTACAGCGGGGTTTGAGCAGAGAGTTTGCTCGAAAAGAAGCGTAGATGCCACGTCGTCGAAGCCACGCGTCCCAGAGTTGATGGAGGATGCTCCTCCGATGGGTACCAGGACGTGAGCCTCCTCGCGGAAGTGTAGCACGCCGAGCCGGTCGGAGATGAAGTCTAGGCTTTCAAAGAGGAAGGCCTGGAATGGCTCGAAGACGGGTGGAACCCGCATCCCAGCGGGTGAGAGTGCGGGAAACTCCAGCGAGCCGAAGCGAATCATATCGCTTGAGCCCGCCACGGCGAGGGTGGTGGAAAAGTGGGTCATCCGATGACTAAAAAGTGTTAAACATACAACGTCTTCCCCATGGACGGCACCAACTATCGGTGTAGAAAGTGACCAACTAGTGAATATTTGTAGTTTTGCCGTACGTTGTGATCGGAGGTGGCCAAGCACTCAATGACATAGGATTTATAATGGTTCAGGCAATGTGCCCTACGTCTAGTTTGGGTCGGTTAGTGACTTTATTCCTGAGCCCAGGTGCTCGATGTTTGCTATGGGGTTACAAACGAGAAGGAGGAAGAAGGGGTGTACAGGAGGTCCGGTCGGCTCCGGTCAGAAGGGTCGGGAGCGATGGGAGTTGCGCTATGAGTAAGTGTGGGGGTATGGCCCCCAAGACATGGGCCGCACCATCGGAGGTGGCCCAGCCCACAAGATCAAGGCATGCACGACGCTGCTCGGCGTGTACCGCAAGACATTGTATAGTACCAAATAGGCTACTTTACTTGTAACCCTACCCCTCCAGAGTATATAAGGAGAGGCAGGGGTCCTCTACTCGACATCATGTATTCAATACAATACACCAAAGACATAGGACATAGGGTATTACGTCGATCAGACGGCCTGAACCTGTATAAATCGCTGTATCTGCGCCTTGTGTCACCATCCGGTTCCTGATCACATGCACCCCCACCGACAAATCTACCATCGTGGGATACCCCTCGGTGGACGGTTGAGCATATTATGTCGACAGTTGGCGCGCCAGGTAGGGGAGTATGCTTGATCCATGGCGAGCCAGATGGACCTCAAATCAACAACGCGTTCTCGTCGTCAATCTCGTGGAGATCCATGCCGGTCCACGACGACGATTCATTGCTGCTACACCAGCCCCTACGACAGCAGATCTGATCTTAGAACCACCTCTGAGGTCGTCTTCACCAACAACTCACCGCCCGCCAGGTGTTCACCGTCAACGCCAACCAGATAGCACCATACGTCGCCGACCAGACGCTCCGTCCAAAGCTAAGTCACGCTTTAATATTTTCCTAAATATTCTCCAATCTCCATATATCGCCATGATGTTTCTCTGAACTATTTTCTCTATGTTTGCTCTCCAAACGATTTTCCGAACCCCTGAACAGTCCTGTTGATACTCGAATGCCTCCAGAGATGGCCCTGTCTCTGGCTCCTCCCTACACGTGCTACGAGCTCCACGCTCTGCGTTATGGGTGGTCGGCAGCGGCTCCTTGGTCACGCCTGTTCCTCCTACACGTGCATGGGCTCCACGCTCGACGTTATGGACTATGGGCTAGCTAGGGCTGGAGACTCAGCTACACACTAACTGTTCGGGTGGTTTATATTAAACATAAATATATTTTCATGCCAACTGATCGCTGAACTGCATACGTCGCTTCATCACCATTGCTGATTTTTCTCCGGAGTTTATTTATTTGTGCATCATGTACTACCCGTTCTACATGTTTGTATTGCAGGATCATCGTCCAGGTGATCGGACCACCTAGTGCTCGGACTTCTCCACTAATCAACTAGTCAGACCGCTTGGTTCATGGACTCCGTCGCCGAATAGTTGATCGGACTATTCGTCGGTCGTTTCTACTCAATGTTCACTTCGCCGCCGACCAGTTGACCAAACTGTTCGCCGCTCGTGCTTCATCGCCAGCTACGCCGGTTACTCCTCAGCGCTCAGATTCTTCGTGCTCGAGGACTAAGTGGGCACACTTCATCGCACGGACATCGTCAGCTACATCGGTGCTCAGACCTCGCTGCCTACATCGAGGACTCCTTGGTGCTCAGACATCATTGCCTACGTCGGGGACTCCTCGGTGCTCGGACATCGCCGCCTACACCTGGGACTCCTCAGTGCTCGATCATCGCCAGCAATGCCGAGGACTCCTTGCTCCTTGGTGCTCGGACATCGCCGCCTACGTCGGGGACTCCTCGGTGCTCAGACGTTGGCGCCAACACCGGGGACTCCTTGCTCCTCGGTGCTCGTTCATCGTCAGCGACGCCGGGGACTCCTTGCTCCTCGGTGCTCGGACATCACCGCCTACGCCGGGGACTCCTCGGTGCTCGGACATCACCAGCGATGCCGGGGACTCCTCGCTCCTCGGTGCTTGACTCCTCGGTGCTCGGTCATCGCCAGCGACGCCAGGGACTCCTTGCTCCTCGGTGCTCTGTCATCGCCAGCGACGCCGGGGACTCCTCGCTCCTTGGTGCTTGGACATCGCCGCCTACGCGGGGGACTCCTCGGTGCTCGGATATCGCCGTCTATGCTGGGGACTCCTCGCTCCTCAGTGCTTGGTCATCGCCAGCGATGCTAGGGACTCCTCGCTCCTTGGTGCTCGGACATCGCCGCCGACGCCGGGGACTCCTCGTTCCTCGGTGCTCAGACATCAACAGCGACGCCGGGGACTCCTCGCTCCTCGGTTCTCGGTCATCACCAGCGGCGCTGGGGACTCCTCGCTCCTTGGTGCTCGATCATCGCCAGCGATGCCGGGGACTCCTCGCTCCTCAGTGCTCGGACATCGCCAGCTTCATCGGGGACTCCTCGGTGCTCGGACATCACCGCCTACGCCGGGCACTCCTCGATGCTCGGTCATCGTCAGCGACTCCGGGGACTCCTCGCTCCTCGGTGCTCGGACCTCGCCACCTACGCTGGAGACTCCTTGCTCCTCAGTGCTCGGTCATCGCCAGCGACGTCGAGGACTCCTCGCTTCTCGGTGCTCGGACATCGCCGCCTTCCCCGGGGACTCCTCGATGCTCGGTCATTGCCAGTGACGCCGGGGACTCCTCGCTCCTCGGTGCTCGAACATCGCCAGCGACGTCGGAGACTCCTCGCTCCTCGGTGCTCGGTCATCACCAGCAATGCCAGGGACTCCTCGCTCCTTGGTGCTCGGTCATCGCTAGCGACGCCGGGGACTCCTCGCTCCTTGGTGCTCGATCATCGTCAGCGACGCCGGGGACTCCTCGCTCCTCGATGCTCGAACATCACCGCCTATGCCGGGGACTCCTCGCTCCTCGGTGCTCGATCATCGCCAGTGACGCCGGGGACTCCTTGCTCCTTGGTGCTCGGACATCGCCGGCTACACCGACTCCTCAGTGCTCAGATCTTGCTATGTCTCATCGGTGTGCTATCAAGCTGCTCCATGCTGTTCGAATCAGGGTGCTGATCTTGGGCAGCACGTCTGGGGTCTTGATACGCGCATGTCAGACGACATCGGCAAGCTTTCAGACTTCTTTGACCCTGCTACAAGATTCATTCTTCATCTTCTAGTAGGCTTGGGGACTAAGTGGGCACACTTCACCTTGCAGTGAATGTGCTTGTTCTCATCTCGAGGCTACGCCCGGGGACTAGCTGCCTGCTCGGCTGGTTTTCTACTTTATGACCCTGGCACCACGTGACTATGTCACCTACTATTAGGCTCGGGGACTAGCTGTGGGGGTATGGCCCCCAAGACATGGGCCGCACCATTGGAGGTGGCCTAGCCCACAAGATCAAGGCGTGCACGGCGCTGCTTGGCGTGCACCACAAGACATTGTATAGCACCAAATAGGCTACTTTACTTGTAACCCTACCCTTCCAGAGTATATAAGGAGAGGCAGGGGTCCTCTACTCGACATCATGTATTCAATACAATACACCAAAGACATAGGACATAGGGTATTACGTCGATCAGACGGCCTGAACCTGTATAAATCGCTGTATCTGTGCCTTGTGTCACCATCCGGTTCCTGATCATGTGCACCCCCACCGACAAATCTACCATCGTGGGATACCCCTCGGTGGACTATCGAGCATATTATGTCGACAGTTGGCGCGCCAGGTAGGGGAGTGCGCTTGATCCATGGCGAGCTAGATGGACCTCAAATCAACAACGTGTTCTCGTCGTTAATCTCGTGGAGATCCATGCCGGTCCACGACGATGATTCATTGCTGCTACACTAGCCCCTACGACAGCAGATCTGATCTCGGAACCACCTCCGAGGTCGTCTTCACCAACAACTCACCGCCCGCCAGGTGTTCGCCATCAATGCCAACCAGATAGCACCATACACCGCCGACCAGACACTCCGTCCAAAGCTAAGTCACGCTTTAATATTTTCCTAAATATTCTCCAATCTCCATATATCGCCATTATGTTTCTCTGAACTATTTTCTCCATGTTTGCTCTCCAAACGATTTTCCAAACCCCTGAACAGTCCTGTTGATGCTCGAATGCCTCCAGAGACAGCCCTGTCTCTGGCTCCTCCCTACACGTGCTACGGGCTCCGCGCTCTGCGTTATGGGTGGTCGGCAGCGGCTCCTTGGTCATGCCTATTCCTCCTACACGTGCATGGACTCCACGCTCGACGTTATGGACTATGGGCTAGCTAGGGCTGGAGACTCAGCTACACACTAACTGTTTGGGCGGTTTATACTAAACATAAATATATTTTCACGCCAACTGATCGCCGAACTACATACGCCGCTTCATCACCATTGCTGATTTTTCTCTGGAGTTTATTTATTTGTGCATCATGTACTACCCGTTCTACATGTTTGTATTGCAGGATCATCGTCCAGGTGATCGGACCACCTGGTGCTCGGACTTCTCCATCGATCAACTAGTCAGACCGCTTGGTTCATGGACTCCGTCGCCGACCAATTGATCGGACTGTTCACCGGTCGTTTCTACTCAATGTTCACTTCGCCGCCGACCAGTTGACCAGACTGTTCGCTGCTCGTGCTTCATCGCCAGCTACGCCGGTTACTCCTCAGCGCTTGGATTCTTCGTGCTCGAGGACTAAGTGGGCACACTTCACCGCACGGACATCGTCAGCTATGTCGGTGCTCGGACCTCGCCGCCTACACAGAGGACTCCTCGGTGCTCAGACATCGTTGCCTACGTCGGGGACTCCTCGGTGCTCGGACGTCGCCGCCTACACCTGGGACTCCTCGGTGCTCGGTCATCGCCAGCAACGTCGAGGACTCCTCGCTCCTCGATGCTCGGACATCGCCGCCTACGTCGGGGACTCCTTGGTGCTCAGACGTCGCCGCCAACGCTGGGGACTCCTTGCTCCTCGGTGCTCGGTCATCGTCAGCGACGCCGGGGACTCCTCGCTCCTCGGTGCTCGGACATCGCCGCCTATGCCGGGGACTCCTTGTTCCTCGGTGCTCGGACATCACCAGTGATGCTGAGGACTCCTCGCTCCTCAGTGCTTGACTCCTCGGTGCTCGATCATCGCCAGCGATGCCAGGGACTCCTCGCTCCTCGGTGCTCTGTCATCGCCAGCGACGATGGGGACTCCTCGCTCCTCGGTGCTTGGACATCGCTGCCTACGCAGGGGACTCCTCGGTGCTCAGATATCGCCATCTATGCCAGGGACTCCTCGCTCTTCGGTGCTCGGTCATTGCAAGCGACGCCGGGGACTCCTCGCTCCTCGGTGCTCAGACATCACCGCCGACGTCAGGGACTCCTCGTTCCTCGATGCTCAGACATCACCAGCGATGCCGGGGACTCCTCGCTCCTCGGTTCTCAGTCATCACCAGCGGCGCTGGGGACTCCTCGCTCCTTGGTGCTCGGTCATCGCCAGCGATGCCGGGGACTCCTCGCTCCTCGGTGCTCGGACATCGCTAGCTTCACCGAGGACTCCTTGGTGCTCGGACATCGCCGCCTACGCCGGGCACTCCTCGGTGCTCGGTCATCGTCAGCGACTCCGGGGACTCCTCGCTCCTCGGTGCTCGGACCTTGCCGCCTACGCCGGAGACTCCTTGCTCCTCGGTGCTTGGTCATCGCCAGCGACGTCGGGGACTCCTCGCTCCTCGGTGCTCGAACATCGCCGCCTTCCCCGGGGACTCCTCGATGCTCGGTCATGGCCCGCGACGCCAGGGACTCCTCGCTCCTCAGTGCTCGAACATCGCCAGCGATGCCGGAGACTCCTCGCTCCTCGGTGCTGGGTCATCGCCAGCGATGCTGGGGACTCTTTGCTCCTCAGTGCTCGGTCATCGCCAGCGATGCCGGGGACTCCTCACTCCTTGGTGCTCGATCATCGTCAGCGACGCCGGGGACTCCTCGCTCCTCGGTGCTCGGACATCGCTGCCTACGCCGGGGACTCCTCGGTGCTCGGTCATCGCCAGCGACACCGGGGACTCCTCGCTCCTCGGTGCTCGGACATCGCTGGCTATGCTGAGGACTCCTCGGTGCTCGGATCTTGCTACGTCTCATCGATGTGCTATCAAGCTGCTCCATGCTGTTCGGATCAGGGTGCTGATCTTGGGCAGCACGTCTGGGGTCTTGATATGCGTATGTTAGACGACGTTGGCAAGCTTTCAGACTTCTTTGACCCTGCTACAAGATTCATTCTTCATCTTCCAGTAGGTTCGGGGACTAAGTGGGCACACTTCACCTTGCGGTGAATGTGCTTGTTCTCATCTCGAGGCTACACCCGGGGACTGGCTGCCTGCTCGGCTGGTTTTCTATTTTATGACCCTGGCACCACGTGACTATGTCACCTACTATTAGGCTCGGGGACTAGTTGTGGGGGTATGGCCCCCAAGACATGGGCCGCACCATCAGAGGTGCCCCAGCCCACAAGATCAAGGCATGCACGGCGCTGCTCGGCATGCACCACAAGACATTATATAGTACCAAATAGGCTACTTTACTTGTAACCCTACCCCTCTAGAGTATATAAGGAGAGGCAGGGGTCCTCTACTCGACATCATGTATTCAATACAATACACCAAAGACACAGGACATAGGGTATTACGTCGATCAGACAGCCTGAACCTGTCTAAATCGCTGTCTCTGCGTCTTGTGTCACCATCCGGTTCCTGATTACGCGCATCCCCATCGACAAATCTACCATCGCGGGATGCCCCGCGGTGGACTACCGAGCATATTCTGTCGACAGTAAGTGTTCAAGTGTGTGCTTGGAGTCCGAACCCGATGGTTCTGTGGTCGTGAGCTAGTGAACTTGATCGGTGCTTGTTATCTTCAAGAAGGGCTCTCCCTTTGTTGGAGTGGGCGCATCCCCTTTTATAGATAAAGGGGATGGCTTTACAAGTGAGAGGGTGAGGGTACGTATGCTACCGAGAGCCTTGTTGCCCACACCTACCGAGCCTTGTTGCCCACACCGGCGGGTATAAGATAATGGTAGGTGCCTACAACACTATTGATGTCACTGTAGAATGTTAGATGCATGCGGGAGATCGTGCTGCCTTTTTCAGGGATAGTTGTAACACCCCGGGTGTTTAAATACTAAAACCCGACATGTCATCATACGCATTGCAAAGCATTTGGCATTTGGTAAAAACTTTGAGATGCATACACTAAAACAAGTTTATATTTATGGGGTATATGTTGAATTGTATTATTTGACTCAAGTTCAAAGTTTGCTTGGATTTGTAAATTTTTGAGAAAACCCTGATTTTCAGTATTTAAATCCTGCCCTAAAAACTCATTTCAAAATCTAAGCATATTTTGGGGTTGAGCCCAAAAGCAAAAGTGTAGAGCTTGACAAGTTAAACAAAGTTTGTTTTTGGAGTTTTTCAAGTTGTTTAGTAAAATTTCGAGTAATTCAAAAATCTAGACCGAATTTGGGGGTGGTTATAAAAGAAAAGTTGTAGAACTTTAAATTTTTAACAACTTTTGTTTTTGGAGATTTTTGAGTTGTTATGAAAATTTGGGAGTAATTTGGGAATTTTGGCGAATGGCAAATCTGTAATTTTTGTGAACAGTGTCCACCGCCGAATCTACATTGCCGGCGTTTCCTTCTTCGGCGTTCCAGGCGCAGTCGTGGCCGTTTTGACATCACGCTGGCGTGGTGAAGGCCATAGCGTAGCTTCCTCGAGCTTCTCAGCCCCCTTTATAGCCTAAGCCGCCGTCATCTTTGCCCTTTCTCCTTGCTCTGTTTTTTTCCTGTCGCCTTGCTCATCTCCGGCGAGCCTGCGCCGTCGTTGTTGTGCTCCACCATCGCTGATAAGCTAGTTCTAGCTTCGCTTACTCCTTGCGCATCCAGCCGACCCACCAATTCGGCTTGTCTTCGTTGGGAACTCGAGTTGCATCGTCTTCTTCCTCACGGCCGGCAACCCCTCCGCCGAGCACAATTCGCCGCGGCCAGAGCTCCACGGTGCATCTCCGTCCTTGGTTTTGGTTGATTCCATTTCATCTTGATGCTTTGGTACTTAATCCATAGTTGGTTGCTCATTTTGACCACTGCAGTCGCCGGTACACCATCGCTGACGATGTTTTGCTCCGCCGTGCTTGCGCTGATCGTTGAACCACCTTGCTGTTGCTCCTTAGGCTCGGTAATTGACTCCAAACCGTTCGGGGTAAGCTACTGATGCTTCCCAGACCTTTTGTTTAACTGCTACCGGCCTTTTGTCGCTGGCATAGCGCCGCCATGCATTCGCGTCCGCCATGGCCGGCGTTGTGTTCGGTCCAGTCATTGTTGGGTCTTGATTTTGCCACCAATCGATGCGTCCTGTTATCGTGAACGTATTAGAGCTTTGTCTGTCACCGGTGATCTCACCGTCGGCGAGTTTGCGCCGGTCAGCGCCGTCGTCATCGTAGTCAATGTCGGAGGTTGAAGATTACATGTGGGGTCATGGTGTCAGCGACTCAGCGTTCAAATGGATTTTTCTATTTTCATATTTGAATGAATAGTGATGTAATTTGTTATTTTTGTGTAGATTTATTTAGAGCTCCAAAAATTATGAAAATTTTTGTGTAACTTCTCTGTGATGTATAGTATTTAAAAAAATATGAAATAATGTTTTTTAGTAATTTTTGAATGTGATAAAAATTGCTCAATTTATTAATAAATGGATTTCCATGATTTTTCTAGGCTTATTTAATTGTCCAAAAATTATGAAATTTGTTTTGCAATTACTTATCATGTAATAAACATATACTAAAATTTTGAGCTCAATTAGAATAAGTTGATTTATTTCATAATTTTGAATTAAATAATTAATTCATAAAAGCAAATAGTAACCTTTAATGATTTAGGTTTTGTTTGAAATTTTGGATTGAGTGATGACCTTGGATCATTTGTTGATAATGATCCTTGGCAATTGATGTAAGTAGTACTAAAAAGATTTGGTTAGTTTGACTTACAACTGTACCGCGAAGAAAAGTTGTATTCGAATTGTTAATTTTTGCATCCATCATCGAGCATCATGTTTCGTATTCCGCATCATGTTAAACATGGCATTGTTACTACGTGTAGTGAACGAAGGTGAACACGTAGTAGTTAATCAAGTTGCGGAGGAGGTTATTCCATCTGTTGAGGTCGGATCGAATACTTGTGAAACGTCGTAGGAACCGGACTTTTCCGTCAACGAAGGCAAGCCCCGGATGCATACAACCCTACCTTGTGTTTTACAAATTAATTTCGCTTCTGCTTTCTGTTGCTGCATTAAGTGATTAGGAGTTAAGTAAGAGCCTAATTGATGCATTACCACCCTTGTTATTCCATATTTACCTTATTACTAGTTTTAAATTCGTATATGCCTAGTTTTGCTTAGCTATGCGTAGAACGAGAAAAGTCGGGTGATTGCCTATCACCTGCGAACTTTAAATGAAACTTTAGTTAATTATGTTAACATGTGATATGGGAATGTGGAGTAATAAATCTAGACCAGGCGAACTCGGTGTGTGTGAGCCACAAGACATGGAGGTCTTGTGAGCGGGTTCTTTTCACCTGTGTCGATTAAGGCACGTCCGTTCTTGAATTGCATGAGGTGAGAATTTGTAGTACTAACCACATACTCCGGTAAGCCTTTACTCGGCTATTCTATTATGAGAATGGCTAGTCGCGCACTGGGAGTGGAGAGATGGTGGGAATAGCGTGTACCCACGTGGCCATGGGCTGGATTGGTGGAGTACTGTGTTCTCGGGTGGCGTGGACCCGTTCTTGTTTAGAGGATCCGAGGGTCGGTTGGTATATGTAGGTTGGGGACCTGCATATATCGTGTGGACTAGAATTCCCAGCTGGGTTTATAATCGGTTTGAATCGTCGTTGCTCCTCGGTTATGGAGACTCAACTCACTGTTCATCATCGTAGTATTAATAACTGAAACTTGAGAATGGTTTGTGAAGGTGTTGGATATGAAGTTTCATGATCTCAACACAGATCGTGTCAGCTTTGTATATGATTTTATGAAGTTTTCTATATAAAGAATTTTGTTAAAAAGCTTTTACGCAAAAGAACTTCGATTATTGCTAAAGCCATACCTTGAATCCCTGAGCCTGCATTCCTGAGTCTCCTTAGTTTTATTTCGGTTAAGTCTTGTTGAGTACTTTTGTACTCAGGGTTCGTTGACCCTTATTGTAGGTGAGCCTCATGTGCAGATCTGTTTTGGATCGTGCTGCATGACTATTGTTTGATCTGATGATGAGAAGTAAATGTGTGGTCCTTGGGCAGGATAGTTTTATTTTGGGTGTTTGATGTTAATTATGCCACTCCACTACTACTATGGTTTGTAATAATTATTGAACTTAGTTTGTAAGGTTTGAAACAACTGGTTTGTAAACTAAGTTATCGTAAGACTTCCGCTGTATTTACTCTGGTGTAGATATTTGAATAAATGTTGTAATACTACAATGACTCTGTAACGTGATCCTGCTCAGAAATCGTGGATGATTTGGGGTTCCCCGAGGACACCCGACAATCTTCTTAAATTAACGAAAACATATGCATAAATGTCAAAGGTCGTCGGACAGTGACAGGTGCATGTGGGCCCTATAACTTAGGAGGTTCTGCCACAGAATGGTATCAGAGCGACGTTACAAGGTTTTTGTTGTATTGTTTTATAAAAACTTCAAAATGATTTGGAATGACTAAATTTAACTTGATAATTTGGTCTAAATTGCTTCTGACTTATCTTATTTCTTTCTCACCATTCCGTATTTGATTAAAAAGGTTTTGTGTGGTGGAGTAGTAATTTTACTATGCCCTATATAAAAATAAATGTTGTTTATGTGCATTATAAACTTTGATGTTTTGTTCATAAGAATGATTCATGCATCATGATTAATTCACTCGTTACTTCCTTCACCTCTTAGTTTGGAGTTGAGTAGTGAGTCTGGTTTGAGTAATGTAATCCATCATAGCTGCTCTTTAGACTTTGATCAAATGGTCTTACTTGGATTAAATTGGCTTCCTACAGTATGGCTCATGCCAAGATGACACCCCGTAAGTTCACTGGACCCAAAGGAGTTCCTCGTCACCAACTTGCCTCTAGAAATGATGGTGCTAGTAGTAGCAATTCTAGGCTTGATCCCTAGGCAGAGATACAGAGGATTTCTGCAGAGTTAGCACAAGCTACTAGGGGTAGGGCTTTGGATGCAATACAGGTAGGAGAATTACAGGATCAATTGAGGCGTCTCACCACCGCGCACAGGAACTGCGAAAGTATGTTAGTTCATACGGTGGAGGGAAGAAATGAATCATGGCATAGGGAAAATGTAGCTAGAGCTAGAACTCATGAGCTAGAATTCTATGTAGAAGATTTAGAAGAACATAATACCTATCTACATGAGGAAGTTCATAGGCTAAGCAATCTACTAAATCCCAATCATGAGCCCCAAGCTGATGCCATGGACCCCGGTGCCATCCTTGCCGATGATGATGAATCAGGAGAGGAAGAAGAAGAAGATCCTAAAGAATTAGTAATGATCAATGAAAGTGATGATGAAGGCGGTAATATTTCTGGAATGGATACCAAGCCTGAAGTTTAAAGTAATCATGGAAAGGAGTAGAGTTGTATAATAGTTAGTTATAGTTAAGTTATGTAGTTTTGTTTTGGGTACTTACAGGTTCTGGTGTTTATATTAGTAAACCCTATGTAATATGTTTGGAGTAAGCTTTTGTGCAATTCAATAAAGGCTTGTGAATAAAGTTTGGTTTGTTATGAGCAGATGCGTCGTACGTGGGGTTCGTATATTCCGGGAACTTCATAAGATGAGGATGGTATTCCAGATCTGCCACCAGTTCCAACAAATCTGGCTGATGCTATAACCGCACTTGTCAATGTGACGGCCAAAAATTCTCGTTTGCTTCATGAGATAGCTCAGAGTAATCAGAATCAGATGCACGAAAACCGTGGTTGCCACCACAACAAACAGGAGGCTACATATGTTGATTTTACAGACACAAGACCACCGGTGTTCACTAAGGCAGATGAACCATTGGAGGCTGATGACTGGCTTCGGACCATGGAGCAGAAATTTGATCTTATTCCATGCATGGAATATCAGAAACCTGCGTTTGCTGCCCAGCAACTTAGAGGAGCAGCAAGTGCTTGGTGGGCGAACTTAGTGGCTATGCAACTAGCTGGCATTCCAATAACCTGGGCTGAGTTCCGTACTGCCTTCAGAGCCCATTATATCCCTGAAGGAGTTATGGCTATGAAGCTGGATGAATTCCTTGCTTTGAAGTAAGGAGATCAAACAGTGATGCAGTATGTGGGAAGATTCAATCACCTGTCACAATATGCATCGGAACATGTCAATACTGATGTCAAGAAGAAGAGGTGGTTTATGAGAGGTCTGAATACCAAATTACAGACTATGATGACCACTTGTACCAATGTCACTTACCATGAGGCAGTAAATATTGCAATTGCTTCAGAGGCAAAGTATCGACAGCATAAGGAGCTAAAAAAGAAAAAGAGTTTGCCGTCTGGATCCTTTGAGGGAAATTAGAAGAGACAGAGGGTGATTTATCATCCAGTACATCATAATCATCCTCCTTATCGTCCACCACAGTCTCAAGCCGGGCAACAGTCAAATGTCCGTCCTGCTATAACCTACCCAAATTCACAGTCGACCAATGTTCCTGGTGGCAATGCTCCAACGTCCCAGGGTCACAACTATCCATGTTACAATTGTGGAAGGACTGGTCATTTCTCTAGGGAATGTCCATATCCTAGGCAGGCTAATCAAAATTATCAGAAGGCCCCTGCCAATCAACAACAGGGTCAGGCACCAAACAAGAACCCCAATCAGAATGCTCCGAAGGGCAAAGATGAGAGGAAGATAGGACAGGTGTTCTATATTCAAGCTGGAGAAATTTCAGAAGGGGAGCCAGTGATGATGGGTATGTTTCCTGTTGCCAATCACCCTGTAGTTATACTTTTTGATTCTAGCTCATCGCATTCATTCATCAATAGAACATTTGTCATGAGGCATGAAATTTCAATTAGGGCAACAAAGGAAAGTTTCTTTATACAGTCGCCCGGGGGACGTCTGTGTACTAAGGAAATGGTATACCAGGTACCCGTAAAGCTAGGTGGGCATATTTTTCCTACTACCATGATTATCCTTAAGGATCAGGATATAGATGTAATCTTGGGAATAAATTGGATGTATCAGCATAAGGCTGTTATAGATGCTTTGAATAGGACATTAAGAGTGAGTTTGCCTGATAGTAATTCTCAACTTCTCATCCAACTTCCAACCCTAAGAAGATCAGTGGGCAAGGTTTGTTCAACTGTTGTCAAAGAGATTAGAGATATTCCGGTAGTGTGTGAATTTCCGGACGTGTTTCCTGAAGATTTACCCGGTCTACCACCTGATAGGGATGTACAGTTTAACATAGAGTTACAACCTAGAACAGCTCTAATTTCTCAGAGAGCTTATAGGGTGCCACCTAAGGAATTGGCCGAGTTGAAGACTTAGTTACAAGAATTGATTGAGAAGGGGTTTATCCAACCTAGTTCATCACCTTGGGGATGTCCGGCAATTTTTGTGAAAAAGAAAGATGAGACCCTGAGGTTATGTGTTGACTATCGTCCGTTGAATGAAGTGACTATCAAGAATAAGTACCCCTTACCTCGGATAGATTTGCTTTTTGATCAATTGGCCGGAGCCAAAGTTTTCTCCAAGATAGATTTGAGGTCAGGATATCACCAAATTAAGATAAAGCCTGAAGATATACCCAAAACGGCATTTACCACAAGATATGGATTATATGAATACTTGGTAATGTCTTTTGGTTTGACAAATGCTCCAACTCATTTTATGTATCTGATGAACTCAGTATTCATGCCTGAGCTAGACATGTTTGTAGTGGTGTTTATTGATGACATTTTAGTATATTCTAAGAATAAGAAAGAACATGCGGAACATCTTAGAATTGTTCTGACCCGCTTGAGAGAACATCAACTATATGCCAAGTTCAACAAGTGTGATTTTTGGTTTAAGGAAGTGCAATTTCTTAGACATGTCTTGTCAGCTGAAGGAGTTGCAGTTGATCCCAGCAAAGTGAAGGATGTGCTTGATTAGAAACCGCCAACCACAGTTCATCAAGTTCAGAGTTTTCTGGGTTTGGCAGGGTATTACCGTCGGTTTATTCCAGATTTCTCTAAAATATCAAAGTCCATAACTGAATTGTTGAAGAACCAAGTTAAGTTTGTCTGGTCATTTGAATGTGAAAAGGCTTTCTAGACTTTGAAAAGACTGTTGACTACTGCACCAGTGTTAGCCCAACCTGATATCGAAAAGCCGTTTGATGTTTACTGTGATGCTTCAGGTATCAGTATTGGATGTTTGTTGATGCAAGAAGGCCGAGTCATTGCCTATGCATCTAGGCAACTTAAGCAACACGAAGAACACTATCTGACTCATGATCTGAAGTTAGCAGCTATGGTTCATGCTCTGAAGATTTGGCGGCATTACCTGCTTGGTAATACGTGCCATATGTATACAGACCACAAAAGCTTAAAGTATATCTTTACTCAGTCAGAGTTGAACATGCGACAAAGAAGATGGTTAGAACTGATTAAGGATTATGACTTGGAAGTACATTATCACCCCGGTAAAGCAAATATAGTTGTAGATGCCCTCAGTCGCAAAAGTTATTGCAATTGTCTGACAGTGAGAACAATGGGTCTGAATTTATGTCAAGAAATAGAGAAGTTGAATGTAGAAGTAATTCAACAAGGAAGTTTGACCAACATAATTGTTGAAGCCACTATTTGAGATCAAGTTATTGTTGCTCAGAAGGAAAACAAGGGTATAGCCCATATCAAGGAAAGAGTCAAGAATGGAAAAGCGGAATGCTTTAGCATAGATGATGAAGATGTGTTATGGTTCAAGGATCGCCTGGTGATACCAAAAGTTCCTGAGTTGCGGCAGTCAATTCTAGAAGAGGCACATGCTACTAGATTATCTATCCATCCGGGAAGCAACAAGATGTACCATGACTTAAAGCAAAGATTCTGGTGGACTAAAATGAAAATAGAGATTGCTAGATATATAGCAAAGTGTGATACTTGTCAAAAGGTGAAAGCGATACATTTGAGGTCTGCTGGTGAATTACAACCATTACCTATTCCATCTTGGAAGTGGGAGGACATAAGTATGGATTTTATTGTTGGTCTACCCAAGACATCAAAGGGATTTGACTCAGTATGGGTTATTGTAGATCGACTCACAAAGTCAGCATATTTTCTTCCTATCAAGACTATATATCCTACGATCCAATATGCCAAGATGTACTTAGCAAGAATCATGAGCTTACATGGAGTGCCAAAGACCATAGTGTCAGATAGGGGTACACAGTTTGTCTCTAGCTTTTGGAAACACTTGCATACTTTGTTAGGTACCAAACTTCTGTACAGTACAGCTTATCATCCCCAGACTGATGGTCAAACTGAAAGAGTCAATCAAGTACTTGAAGATATGTTAAGATGTTGTGTTCTTAACTATTCCAAAAAGTGGGATGAATGCTTACCTTTGGCCGAGTTCTTATACAACAATAGTTATCAGAAAAGCATTAGAATGGCTCCATTTGAAGCACTCTATGGTCGTAGATGCAGAACATCGTTGAGTTGGTCTGAGCCTAGAGAAAGAAGATTCTTTGGAGTGGACCTTGTGAAAGAAACAGAAGACAAGGTTAGGCAAATACAGAGTAATTTGAAGATAGCTCAGTCCCACCAAAAAAGTTATGCGGATAGAAGACGGAGACCATTGATATTTAACAAAGGAGATTTTGTGTATCTGAAAGTATCACCAATGAAGGGAGTTAACCGTTTTGGTGTTAAAGGAAAGTTGGCACCCTGATACATTGGATCGTATCAAATTTTGGAGAGGTATGGAAAAGTGGCATATCGCCTGAAATTACTTAAACATCTCGCAGCTGTGCATGATGTGTTCCATATTTCTCAATTGAAGAAGTGTCTCCGAGTGTCTGAACAGAATGTTGAAGTTGAAGGAGTAGAACTAGAACCGGATTTAACTTATTCCGAATATCCTATCCGAGTGTTAGATCAGAAAAATCGTGTTACTCGAAGACGGACAATCAAGTTCTATAAAATACAATGGAATCAACATTCAGAAGAGGAAGCTACTTGGGAATCAGAAGATTACTTACTAGAAAAGTTTCCAGAGTTTCTAGCGTCAATATAGAATAGAGTAATGTTAGTTGAACTCGGTTGCTACAAATTGAGTTTTGTAAAGGAACCTCAGCTATTTTATGGACAAGTTTTGGATGTTTTTGGACTAACACATTTCCTTTTCCATTACTTACTCTATGGCTTTGAATCTCGGGGCGAGATTTCTTTTAGGGGGAAGGATTGTAACACCCCAGGTGTTTAAATACTAAAACCTGACATGTCATCATACGCATTGCAAAGCATTTGGCATTTGTTAAAACTTTGAGATGCATACACTAAAACAAGTTTATATTTATGGGGTATATGTTGAATTGTATTGTTTGACTCAAGTTCAAAGTTTGCTTGGATTTGTAAATTTTCGAGAAAACCCTGATTTTTAGTATTTAAATCCTACCCTGAAAACTCATTTCAAAATCTAAGCATATTTTGGGCTTGAGCCCAAAAGCAAAAGTGTAGAGCTTGACAAGGTAAACAAAGTTTGTTTTTGAAGTTTTTCAAGTTGTTTAGTAAAATTTGGAGTAATTCAAAAAGGCGTAATTC
Source organism: Miscanthus floridulus (assembly GCF_019320115.1). NCBI lineage: Eukaryota > Viridiplantae > Streptophyta > Magnoliopsida > Poales > Poaceae > Miscanthus > Miscanthus floridulus. Next base: position 6,584,057 of record NC_089598.1, read on the forward strand.
GTTAAATTTCCCCATTCGAAATTTAAAAGTTCATTTCAAAATCTAGACCGAATTTGGGAGTGGTTATAAAAGCAAAGTTGTAGAACTTTAAATTTTGAACAACTTTTGTTTTTGGAGATTTTTGAGTTGTTATGAAAATTTGGGAATTTTGGTGAATGGCAAATCTGTAATTTTTGTGAACAGTGTCCACCGCCGAAGCTACATTGCCGGCGTTTCCTTCTTCGGCGTTCCAGGCGTGGTCGTGGCCGTTTTGGTGTCGTGCTGGCGCGGTGAAGGCCACAGCGTAGCTTCCTCGAGCTTCTTGGCCCCCTTTATAGCCTGAGCCGCCATCGTCTTTGCCCTTTCTCCTTGCTCTTTTTTTCCCCGTCGCCTTGCTCATCTCCGGCGAGCCCGCGTCATCGTTGTTGTGCTCCACCGTCGCTGATAAGCTAGTTCCAGCTTCGCTTACTCCTTGCGCATCTAGCCGACCCACCAATTTGGCTTATCTTCGTTGGGAACTCGAGTTGCATCGTCTTCTTCCTCGCGGCCGGCAACCCCTCCGCCGAGCACGATTCGCCGTGGCTAGAGCTCCACGGTGCATCTTCGTCCTTGGTTTTGGTTGATTCCGTTTCATCTCGATGCTGTGGTACTTAATCCATAGTTGGTTGCTCATTTTGACCACTGCAGTCACCGGTACACCATTGCCGACGACATTTTGCTCCGCCGTGCTTGCGCTGATCGTCGAACCACCTTACTGTTGCTCCTTAGGCTCGGTAATTGACTCCAAACCGTTCGGGGTAAGCTACTGATGCTTCTCAGACCTTTTGTTTAACTGCTACCAGCCTGTTGTCGCCAGCATAGCGCCGCCATGCATTCGCGTCCGCCATGGCCGGCATTGTGTTCGGTCCAGTCACTATTGGGTCTTGATTTTGCCACCAATCGATGCGTCCTGTTGTCGTGAACGTATTAGAGCTTTGTCTGTCGCCGGTGATCTCACCGTCGGCGAGTTTGCGCCGGTCAGCGCTGTCGTCATCGTAGTCAACGTCGGAGGTTGAAGATGACATGTGGGGTCATGGTGTCAGCGACTCAGCGTTCAAATGGATTTTTCTATTTTCATATTTGAATGAATAGTGATGTAATTTGTTATTTTTGTGTAGATTTATTTAGAGCTCCAAAAATTATGAAAATTTTTGTGTAACTTCTCAGTGATGTATAGTATTTAAGAAAAATATGAAATAATGTTTTTCAGTAATTTTTGAATGTGATAAAAATTGCTCAATTTATTAATAAATGGATTTCCATGATTTTTCTAGGCTTATTTAATTGTCCAAAAATTATGAAATTTGTTTTGCCAATTACTTATCATGTAATAAACATATACTAAAATTTTGAGCTCAATTAGAATAAGTTGATTTATTTCATAATTTTGAATTAAATAATTAATTCATAAAAGCAAATAGTAACCTTTAATGATTTAGGTTTTGTTTGAAATTTTGGATTGAGTGATGACCTTGGGTCATTTGTTGATAATGATCCTTAGCAATTGATGTAAGTAGTACTAAAAAGATTTGGTTAGTTTGACTTACAACTGTACCGCGAAGGAAAGTTGTATTCGAATTGTTAATTTTTGCATCCATCGTCGAGCATCATGTTTCGTATTCTGCATCATGTTAAACATGGTATTGTTACTACGTGTAGTGAACGAAGGTGAACACGTAGCAGTTAATCAAGTTGCGGAGGAGGTTATTCCGTCTGTTGAGGTCGGATCGAATACTTGTGAAACGTCGCAGGAACCGGACTTTTCCGTCAACGAAGGCAAGCCCCGGATGCATACAACCCTACCTTGTGTTTTACAAATTAATTTCGCTTTTGCTTTCCGTTGCTGTATTAAGTGATTAGGAGTTAAGTAAGAGCCTAATTGGTGCATTAACCACCCTTGTTATTCCATATTTACCTTATTACTAGTTTTAAATTCGTATATGCCTAGTTTTGCTTAGCTATGCGTAGAACGAGGAAAGTCAGGTGATTGCCTGTCACCTGCGAACTTTAAATGGAACTTTGGTTAATTATGTTAACATGTGATATGGGAATGTGGAGTAATAAATCTAGACCGGGCGAACTCGGTGTGTGTGAGCCACAAGACATAGAGGTCTTGTGAGCGTGTTCTTTTCGCCTGTGTCGATTAAGGCACGTCCGTTGTTGAATTGCATGAGGTGAGAATTTGTAGTACTAACCACATACTCCGGTAAGCCTTTACTCGGCTATTCTATTATGAGAATGGCTACTCGCGCACTGGGAGTGGAGAGATGACAGGAATAGCGTGTACCCACATGACCATGGGCTGGATTGGTGGAGTACTGTGTTCTCGAGTGGCGCAGACCCATTCTTGTTTAGAGGATCCGAGGGTAGGTTGGTATATGTAGGTCGGGGACCTGCATATGTCGTGTGGTCTGGAATTCCCAGCTGGGTTTATAATCGGTTCAAATCGTCGTTGCTCCTCGGTTATGGAGACTCAACTCACTGTTCATCATCGTAGTATTAATAACTGAAACTTGAGAATGGTTTGTGAAGGTGTTGGATATGAAGTTTCATGATCTCAACACAGATCGTGTCAGCTTTGTATATGATTTTATGAAGTTTTCTATATAAAGAATTTTGTTAAAAAGCTTTTACACAAAAGAACTTCGATTATTGCTAAAGCCATACCTTGAATCCCTGAGCCTGCATTCCTGAGTCTCCTAAGTTTTATTTTGGTTAAGTCTTGTTGAGTACTTTTATACTCAGGGTTCGTTGACCCTTGTTGTAGGTAAGCCTCGTGCAGATCTGTTTTGGATCATGCTACATGACTATTGTTCGATCTGACGATGAGAAGTAAATGTGTGGTCCTTGGGCAGGACAGTTTTATTTTGGGTGTTTGTTTATGTTAATTATGCCACTCCACTACTACTATGGTTTGTAATAATTATTGAACTTAGTTTGTAAGGTTTGAAACAACTGGTTTGTAAACTAAGTTATCGTAAGACTTCCGCTGTATTTACTCTGGTGTAGATATTTGAATAAATGTTGTAATACTGCAATGACTCTGTAACGTGATCCTGCTCGAAAATCATGGATGATTCGGGGTTCCCCGAGGACACCCGACAGTCTTCTTAAATTAACGGAAACATATGCATAAATATCAAAGGTCGTTGGACAGTGACAGGTGCATGTGGGACCTATAACTTAGGAGGTTCTACCACAATAGTAGACGTCGGTACCTGCAAATACTGTTTGATGCCTAGAGGCATGTGAGGAGTCTCGCTATGTTCACCCGGTACGATAAATCCTTGCGCCCATACCGCTATCGATGCCTAGAGGCACGTGGGGGGCCTTACCGTATAGGAAGTTTTAGCGGCCCCTACAATACTGTAGAGGGAGATGTCGGCGTCCTACAATATTGTTTGTGTTAGGGTGGCTGCAGAGTACTGTTCTGTGCAGGGTATGGCCCCTGGTACAGTGGTTTTGACTTGTGAGCCTTGCCTTGCTTTTCTCTGCACGTCTTTTGGTTCCCATCGAGTGGGCGTCCCCGATCAAGATGGCTCTAGTCGGCTCTGAGTGTGCCGGTCGGAGAAGAGCGGTGAGCAGGGTTCCTACGAACCTGAGTCGGAGACGCGGGGTCGAAAGTCGGAAGTAGTGTTTTGGGCCAGGCCTTCTGATAGGAGAGGCCGTCCGGAGGCGGCTAGGAGTCGAAGCGAACGCTTCGGTCGAAGAGGTGGGCCGAAGTAGCCGACGAGCGGGCGTTGTTCCTCTTCGGCCAGACCTTTCGGTCGGTGACTGGGCTGCCCTTCCTGACCTATCGTTTTAGACTCTTGGGCCGAGCCTTGGCGTGGAAGCCTATCCCCGAGGGACTCCGGGTTTTATGAACCCGATAGTGGGCTAACCACATGCTCATTGAATTATGTATGACTGAGTTATAGATTTATTCAGGTCCAAACTTAGCCACGGAAGCGCTAATATTAGTTTTGGGCCGTTCTAGCTGAGAAGCCCTAGGCCGGTGAGGCCAATTAGCCTTTTTTAAAAAAAATAGAGAAAAACCTCATAGATGCATATAGCAGAAGAAAAATCAGAGTAAGTAATTAGATACATTGATTCTTAAAATATCTCTGGAATTTGGGTATAAATTCTAAATGCTTCAATGCCCCCTTACATTGTTGTACATGAGCGGTCTCAAAAATCGCCATTTAGGTCTCGTTCGCTTCGATTGAAAAAATAAGTCCGAAACACTGTTCTGGCTGATTTGTTGTGAGAGAAAAACACGGTTCCTGGCTTAAAAAATAAGCTGAAAAGTATGAATTATAAGAGAAACGAACAGGGACCTTAATGCAGATCCTTGTTGGATTTTTGACAGTTGTCGAAGATATCATGAGAGGAAGATGCCGAGACTTGGCTAAACTCCGCTTTTGACCCCTGCTAAAATCTAGAGCCATGAGATAGCTCTTGCATCATTCATATGTGGAGTAATTATTGCCATGCAACTCATAATGGATCTGTTGGTTTCGTTAAAATTTGACTTATGCTGCTGCTTATGCTGATTTATTGTGAGAGAAAAAAATATTGCTCGTTCGCTTGAAAAGTACCTGCTGAAGTAGCGTTGCAGAATAGGGCTAATATTCCTATCATTCTATATATAAATTAAGAAATTATGAGGTACTAGCGAGCCAACAGCTCCTCGTATGAACTCAGATTTTGTGGGCACTACACGTGAGAGTCATCAAACTTATGATATTAGCAATTTATGCTAAGAGAGGAAGGGGGTATATTGAGTTGGTCCTTAGTTTAGGACAATGGAAAGATTTTTTTTCTCTTATTTTAGGAATTTTGAAAAACATTTTTATAAAGGAGACCTTTCATAGGTCAAACGAGACCTAAGACCTAATCTAAAAAGAATTATATTAGATTGAATACATGTGCAAAATAAGTGATTGAAAAACTTTTTCCTTTGTTCGTCCGATCTACCAGAGGAGATACATTAATCGGGATGCATGCAAATGAACCTTTGTTTCTTATGAAAAAGGAAATATAAAACTATTAGTACTTTTGTCTGAGAAAAAAATATTGAAATAGACGCTGTCCATCGTCACTACCTAGGAATCCGGAATTGCCTGCCGGTGACGAGGGCCGGGCGGATACCATGGCCTCGTTTAGATCGTAAGTTTTTTTACTCTTTTTTCGTCACATTAAATCTTTGAACATATACATAGAGTGTTAAATATAAATAAAAAATAATTAATTATATAGTTTGATTATAAATTACGAAATAAATCTTTTAAGTCTAGTTAAATCATGATTAGACAATAATTACCGAATACAAATAAAAATAGTATAGTGTTAAATACGGACTCCTAACTCCCATCTAAAAAGACCCATACCACCGCCCCCCGCAGCCAGCGGGGCCCACCCACCTACTCGATCACTCTCGTCCTCCTCGGATCGGATCCATCCACATCCACGGCAGGCAAATCCAATCTCGAATACACAGGAGCTCCAGGTCCAGCCATTCCATCCAGTAGCTCGCTACCAAGCGCCGCCATGCCATCCCCGTCGCCGCTTCGCGTGCTGTCCAGGCGCACCGTCACGCCGCCGCCCCGCCCGCGCCACCGCATCCCCCTCACCACCTGGGACGTGTCCATGCTCTCCGCCGACTATATCCAGAAGGGCCTCCTCTACGCCCGCCCGCCATTCCCCACCGCCCGTCTGCTCGACCACCTCCAGGCCGCGCTCGCCCAGGCGCTCGTCGCCTACTACCCTGTCGCCGGCCGCTTCGCCACGGACCAGCACCGCGACGCCGACGGCAACTGTCCTCGGCTGCTCCGTCTCCATCGACTGCGGCGGCCAGGGAGCCGACATCATCCACGCCGTCGCCGACGGCGTCTCCATCGCCGACGGCGTCTCCATCGCCGACGTCATCCCTCCCGACGCCGACGTCCCGCCCCTCGTGCAGTCTTTCTTCCCCCTCGACGGCGCCGTCAACCACGACGGCCACCACCTACCCCTCTTCGTCGTCCAGGTCACCGACCTCACCGACGGTGTCTTCCTCGCCTTCGTCTACAACCACGCGCTCTCCGACTGGCACCGCCTTCTGGGACTTCCTCAACGCCTGGGCGGGCATCGCGCGCGGCAGCCTCTCTGTCTCCCCTCCGCCCTTGTTGGAGCGCTGGTCGCCCGACGGGCTGACGCCGCCGCCACCGGTCGTGCTCCCCTGTCCCGACCTCACGGGGCTCATCGAGCGGCTGTCCCCGCCGCCGCTGCGCGAGCGGATGCTGCACTTCTCGGCGGAATCCCTGGAGGCGCTCAAGGATCGGGCGCGGCGGGAGCTCCTGGCGGCCGGTGACGCGGCTGGCGCGGCCGCCGTAACCAAGTTCCAGGCGCTGAGCTCCCTGGTGTGGCGCTGCTTCACCCGCGCGCGGCGCAAGGCGCCGGACCAGTCCACCGTATGCCGCGCCGCCATCAACAACCGCACGCGCCTCCGCCCGCAGCTGCCAGCCGAGTACTTCGGCAACACCATCTACGCCATCTCCACAGAGGCGGTGACCGCGGGGGATCTGCTGGCGCGCGGCCACGGGTGGGCGACGGCGGCCGTGGGGCGCGCGGTGGCGGCGCACACGGACGCCGACATCCGGGCGCGCGTGGCGGCGTGGATGGCCAAGCCCGTCGTGTACACGCTCAGGTACTTCGACCCCAACGGTGTCATGATGGGCAGCTCGCCGCGGTTCGAAATGTACGGCTGCGACTTCGGCTGGGGGACGCCGCTGGCACCGCGCAGCGGCAGGGCCAACAAGTTCGACGGGAAAGGCGTCGCTGTACCCGGGGCGGGAGGGCGGCGGCAGCATCGACGCGGAGGTGGTGCTGACGCCGGAGCACATGGCGCTGCTGGAGCAGGACGACGAGTTCTGGGCGGCCGTCTCGCCGGACAAACCTTGCCCGCCGGCGGTGGGGAAGAATTGACTGCCCATGGCCGATCAATGTCAGACAGAGCAAAAGGAGTCGATTTGCCTTTGACAGACAGACACTTGTTCTGTTCTTTCCAGTTTTTGCGTTTGGTTAATGATTAATCCTCTGATAAACGAATCGAAATAAATATGAGAGGGTATTCTTTCCAGCGATGTGTTGTTTTCATGTTTGTTGAGGGAAATGAACGAAATGGATGTTCATGCGCACAGCAGAAAATTGCAGTCGCGCGGCAAGCTTGATGGTGGCTCTGAAGATTTTTGCATTCAGATGGGTCCTTTTTCCTCCTCTGAAGATGCTGCAACCAGATGTGCTGTTTGAAACTGAATGCAACCAACCAGATGTGTATGTAGTGTAGGTAAACCATGCAAAACCTGCATTGCATTGCGGTCAGAGGTTCAGAATGCTAAGCTTATCATCGGCGTCGTACAACTGTGGAATATCAATGGACGAGCCTGCCGAAGTCAATCAGTCCAGTGCTACTGCTACTACTATCACTACCAACAGTGAGAGGGAGGAGATGGACAGACACGACAGTGACGGGTGATCTTCTGCTGAGTGCCTCATTGACAGGTATAATAGGATCATGGCTTGGAGCCACACACTGACTCGCCACAGCTGCTTAAAATCAAAGGAGACCGAGCTAGATGGCCAAAATATGGAATGCCTGTCCATTACCTCATCAATTCTGAAAGTAGCTTAGCAATGCACATGCCGGCCTGGCCTTCAGACTTCCAAAACAAGGAGTTTTTATAAAGAACTTGAATTACTATAAGTCTAGGTTCTTTTAGCATAGTGACGAATGTACAAATTAAAAAAAAAGGGAAAATTGATTGTGTAGCATCAAAGATCGCGATCTCCGTAAAATACCACCGAAAGTTTGGCGCTCCGTAAAACACCACTGAAAGATTGAACCGTGAACTGAGAGTAGCATTCTGTTAAAATGAAGTCACGGGAGTCGCACCCTTACGCAATGTTGTCGTGGCAAACAGGAACGGCTCCTGCGGCACCCCACCACCACGTGTAGCGCCTGCAAGTTGTGCTTGCGCACGTCCTTACCAGATAGGACTATAGGAGCACGCGCCAGGACGTGGGCTCGTAGAACCGTTGCACCAGCGCTAGTAGGTTCCAGCGGCCAGAAGCACGCGTCCTTGCCGAATTGAAGAAGCACATGTCCAACAGCAGGTTTCGGCGGCCAGAAGCAGCGCATCGCCTTCGCCACCGCCGGACCATGGCCCTGTCGACGGGTTGGACGAGACCGACGAGGCGTCGAGGATGACGCAGCTGCCGAGGGTGGAGCCGAAGTCGGCCTTCCACTTTAGGAGCACGCCATCATAAGTGCTAGCTCGATGTGGAGGCGCCGCAGCTGAGCGAAGCACCTCGGAGCACGAGTGGTGGACTGGTGGGAGACATCCGCGACGGGTGCGGGCAGTGGCTCGGAGCGCCAGGAGACGCCCGCGCGCGGCGGGGGACAGGATATGTCCGAGCGTGTGGCGATGCCGCCGACCAGGACGCGCGCGATGTGCAGGAACGTGCCGCGCCCGCAGCTAGCGCCTGGTGCGGCGGGGAGCTTGGTACAGCGGAGGAGGAGGCGGGCGGCGGGTCGTCGAGATGACGCGGACGAAGACGGAGTCGACGAGCAGCACAAGCACGTGGAAGCAGCGCGAGACGAGGGCGCAGCTGCCGAGCGCCTTGATGTCGCCGATGCGGTTGAGGACGTCCCGCTGCAGGGACCCTCCTCCTCCTCCTCCATCCCACGTAGGTTACAGGCACACAGATCGGGGTCGGGGAGAGGCGTCGGCGCGGGGCAGGACCGAGCAGGGCGAGAGCCGGGACGGCAAGGACGTGCGCAAGCACGGGCGCTACGGCACGTGGTGCCGGTGGTGCCGCAGGAGCCGTTCCTGTTCTCGGCGAGCGTCCACGAGAACAACCCATAAGGGCGTGACGGAGGCTACTTTCAGTTCCATCACTTCAGTGGCTTTATTTTAACGGAATGTTATTTTCAGTTCACGGTTCAATCTTTTGGTGGTATTTTACAGGGATGTAAACTTTCGATGATCTTTCGATGTTACACAACCAATTTTCTATAAAAAAAAGTATAGTCTGTTTAGCAGAGAGGATTGCCGGTATAAGATTTGGATACTCAGAAAATTGTTTTTACTTAGCAAGGCCTTGTTTAGTTGGCGAATTTTTTTAGGAAATGGTACTGTAGTATTTTCGTTGTTATTTGGCAATTAGTGTCTAATCATAGTCTAATTAGGCTTAAAAGATTCGTCTCGTGAATTTCGTCTAAACTGTGTAATTAGTTTTATTTTTTATTTATATTTAATGCTTCATGCATGCGTCCAAAGATTCGATGTGACGAGAAATCTTGAAAAATTTTGCAAAATTTTGGAACTAAAGAGGCACCGAGTAACCTTTTTAAGCTCATAAATGAAGATGTGCTTGGCAAAAACTCTTCAGAAGTACCGTGTTTAATTTAAGGAATAAAAAATAGTACAGATTCAATGGAAACTGAGAGATTTTCACAACGTTATGAATGTCAAGATCAATGCCTGGGGATAGGAACCTTTATTCCAAATAGTAGCTCTCAAATTCTCTATGGAAAGAGCAGTGGCTTGAGTCGTCAGTCGACACCACTGAAAGATCAATATCCGTCTCTATTTAACATACTACACGCAACAATAGCACAAGCAGTGAACTCTAAACCTTAAATTTGTCCTTTAGTAGACTAGAAGTTTGGGATAAATTAATTGGATGAAATGAGTTGGTAACCAAAGGCGCAAATGTCTCAAGTCCAACCTGGTTCTTTGGATGTTCCCAGCAAACACAAATTATTTTCAGTACAATTTTATGGATAGGGTTCTACTGAGTAAAAATGTTACACCAAAACTTAAACTCCCACTTTAGACTGAAGTTTTTCCTATGATTTCTGATTGCAAACTCCAACAGCTTTTGCACACTTATTTATTTGGAAATTCACTGACCACATCAGACTCAACCTATGTTGAGACCCCAAAATCATATTTCGATTGGAGCAACTGCTGGCCAAGAACTGTAATTAACTTCGGACCCCAAAATGAGAGCACGCAAGCAGCTTTCTGAATTTTGGTCAGATTTCTTCGATGTTGTAAATTACAATTATGCAAAGAACATGTACATCAATTCTTTGTTTGACCAAGATCCCAATTTCACCACTGCACATTAACGTACCAGAAGGTAAAATAAGCACAAAAGTTCTAAACTGTACAGTTTGGCTAAATTTCTTCTTCAGTTCAGTTCACCTTTTTACAGCAAGCAACCAAAAGCAAGCACAACTATGAGCAGCAACGGTTCCTCCCCCACATCTTTATCTCTAAAGTGTGAGGGGGGTGCGATAAGCAAGCTCCCAGCTCCAGTTCGAAGCTCACTCGCTCGCTTCAGCTCCCACTTCTGCTTCCGGGGGCGACATCTGTTGCCACTAAAACCAATAGACGTGCCATGCCACACCAGACCACAAAATTCAGCAGCTAACCATCAACCTTCCTCACTTTTTATACAATTTGGGGGTGGATACTCTCTAGACAGTTAGATTTATATATATGGCCATTCCGATCCTGTTTGCACTCATCACTGACGTCACAAACTCCCACCTATATCGGTGGAGCTCTCTCCTGTCTTCTCATTCTGGTTCTTGTCTTCTTCATTGTCAAGGCAATCATCTTCCAGAGGCATGTGGATGCATATGCCATTGATTGGAAATGCTTCCTGGATTTCATTCATGACGACAATGGCATTACTAAGACATCTACACTATCTCTTTTAACTTTTTTTTGTAAAGAACAAGGAGGGGACCGCAGATTGTTTACCTGATTCGCAGAGTCCTCGCCATTGGGATTAAAAAGAATGGGGCGGCACCTCTTATCCTCATTCATCAAACTTGAATTTTGAAAATGTGATATCAGTGCAGACCGTCCTTGAATTCTAGCATAAGCCAACGAGGCTACTTTCTCGCTGTTGAACTTCTCCCATTTCTTACCATTAAAAGCCTGCAGGTTATAGGTGTACGTCCATAAATACATCTTTCAAGCTGTTCAGAATAATTATACTACTGCTATGCTGATTAACTCAGCTGGACAGGGAACAAGTTCTTAACTCTGCAAGTGACTATTGCAAAAGGAGGACAAAGGACAAGAAAGAAAAAGTACCTGGTAAAAGGATATAATGTGCACCGGTGATATCATGTTAATGAATGCATATCCAACATTGCATTTGTTCTGCATAAGCACAATAATACAGCATAAGTAAATTAAATAGGTGTGGACTATAAAATACAGGCCCCAAAAATAAAAGAGCAGCACAAATTGGTGTTGAGTCAAGTACCTTGAAATCAATTGGCAGGTAGAAGAAGTCATAAGTTCCTTTGTGAACCTCATCAATTGCAGCCAGGAGCATCTTAGATGTATATCTGTTAATATTCAGGGAAAAGAAAACCGAATGAACACAACTGACAACTGGCTAGCAAAAGGTTCAAATGAAAACATAATGTGGAAATGCATACTTGTTCGGGATGTTCTTAATCATCAATGTCGTCCGAGTATCATCACCTCTGCGAATCTTCTCCAGATCAAGCTGATACTGCCTCTTGCTATCAGCTTGCAGCACACTGCTGTCAACTCGGCGGTTACGAGCACGGTCAATGGAGCTGTCAAGTTCGAAAGTAACAGGCCCATGGTATGGAGGATTAGTGTAAAATGCCTGTCCCAATCTCGGTGACAATATAGGTCTGAAGTTAGTAGAGCTGTTATCTGTCAGACTTCCAATTAGAGAAGAACCAGGATTCACAGAAGCTCGACTAGCCATGCCCAGCATGAGGCCTCCCCCATTTCGGGCAGGACCAACACTACCCATGTTCCCAAACCTGACTTGCTTCATAAAAGATGTCTCAGGCGATTCAGGTAAGAAGCCAAAATGGCTCTCGAATGGAGCACCTGAAGGGGCAGAACCAACATGATGATGGTGCTGATCTGAAGAACCAAATAATGAAGCCTGACGGCTACTGTACAGGAATCCTTGGCCCTGAGTGCGACTGCTGGATGACAATGCAGGTCCGATTGCTGGTGGACGCCAAATAGGGGATTTTGAATGTTCTGAATATGGCTTTGGACTGCCCCAGAGAAACTGGGGCCCTGATAAAGTCCCAGGACTAGAACTCATGTGTTCACTGTTGTGATCTTGGTATGAGTGGGAGTGCTGAAATGCAGCTCCCAGGGACTGGTTACCATTTGAGAAGACTTGGTCATATTTAGACCGATTGTTATCCTTGCCGATAGGAGCAATCTTTGGAGCATTTGAAATCAGTGAAGGCATTCCGATAGGACTCATTCCATTTCCAGTTGGAGATCTCGTGAAAGCTTGCAGCATATTGTTATCTGTTGGACTACTATAGTGAGCCTGAGCCCATGCCCCTACCACAAGGATTAGAAAAAAAAAAGTAATTTTTATATATACAAGGGATTGACTCCAAAATACATGGGGGCAGCATTATACAAAAACTAGTTCCAACAGAAGTACCTGGAGGAGAGTTAGCAACGGGTGAACCAACATGAGGATGTCTGTAGCTTCTGGGCTCCTCTTGGTCCAAATCATGACCAAGCTGCTGCATCAAGCTATAAAAGAAGAAAACAAGAAAAATACATCAGGTCAGTAAACTACATTAGAAAATTTCAATTATTTAAGTAATGAAGTGCTTCACATGTAGGAAAAGTAAGTGAAACAGCTTGCTGCCCAAAACTCAATTTCAGACATGTAGATTCACTCACATTGTATCATTCATGCACTAATGAAACATGCATTAAAATGACTCAGGAAGAGGAGTAAAGAAACGGACATCTTAAATTGCAAGCGAATTATTCAAAATGAACCCAGCTGCCAGCCAGCACTGCACTATACATCTAACTTGCAAGCTTATTCAGTAGTAACTTTATGAGCCTCTAGAGTATCATCATGAGAATGTGGTATCCAGAACCACAGCAAAAAGACAGCTCCAACAAAAAATATTATTCAGAAAATATTGGTGAGAAGCGGTAACATGCAAACAAGCAAATAGTCTCGAAAACTAACTCAAAATCATACTTTCTGCGTGTTCCACCAGGACGACTTGGTTCCAACTTGATCCGCTTTCCAGCTATCTCACTTTTATTCAGTGACCGAAGTGCAGCCTCTGCTGCTCTTACATCATAGAACTCTATAAACTTATGATGTTTCTTGTTTGGTGTCTCTCTTATCTGCACATAGAAACCAAAGCACCATTCAGCACAAATAGGGAAGGAGGATCAAAAGCAGAAAGAAGGGAAACAATACTTTGCATGCTAACCTCCTTTACTTCCCCATATGCCCCAAAAATCTGGCGAACCTCTTCATTAGAAACTGATGGATCCAAGTTAAAAATAACAAGAGTTCCCTGGTTTAAATCTTTGTCAGATGGATTCTCCTGCAAAATCAACACAACAATCATTCCAAGAAGTGCTTTTGCTGGTGTCTGAAAAATAAAAGCAAAGCAACAAACGAACCTTTGGGATGGAAAAATGAATGTCCAGCTTTCTCCTCCTCAGAGGTTTGTTCTGCAATGCTCGCATTGCATTCCGTGCAGCTCTGATATCGAAATAAGATATCATTACAAAGCCCCTGTGCTTTGTTGCAGTGTAAAGGGTCCGGATGTCCCCATATTGCTGAAATAACAATAGACCACAATGATGTTCAACTTTTTAGTAGCAGAGACATTGAATGTGAGAATGGCACGACCGTGAGCTTATATTATATAACATAATACATGAAGGTGTCAAAATCATAAATGCTATGCATATATTTACAATCACTGCAGTTAATACCTCAAACAAAGATCGCAGCTCACAGTCCTCGACATTGCTATTGATGTTCCTTACAAACAAGGTCCTGGAAGGGTGCTCTCCAAATGGATGCTCCCCAGCCACAGTTCCTACAGTGCTTGGGACACCAAAAGGGTTGATGCCATTGCCTCTAGCCCCGTCGACAATACTTGAATTTGCAAAACTAACTGTGATGCTCTCCACAGGGTCAATGTCCAGCTCCATGCCCCCTCCATTGCCAAAGACATCAAACTCCTCCAATTCCTCCATGGTATTTGTCTGCCCAACGGGCTCAGTGTCATCTGTGATCCCCGCGAAAAACTCATCTTCGTCAGGCAACAAGTCATCTATCTGTCGAAGATCAAAATCAAACTTGTAGTCCTTCTCATCAGGATCATCAGCAAGCACTTTCATTTTGGCTGAAGTGTCATCCATTGATGGGGTACCATGAGCAGAATCAGAAAAGTCTGAAATAAATGGTAGGACATGTCATCAGGAATATGAAAACAACGTTGTCAACACGTACTAATGTTCAAAAGGGTACATTTGTGAGGTTTTTGATGCATTGGATTTGAGTGATAACAAACAGTGGCAGCATCACTCCAGAAAAAAGAACAATTTATAGGAATTAATCATCCTCTGTTCCCTCTCATGCCTTTTAATTTGCATAATAACTACCACACCCTGGCATCCATTGGTCAATTTCCGATGGCCAGAAAATCTTGTTTAGCCGTGAGCAGAGATGCTCTACGGACAGTAAAGTTCTTATTATGCAGAGCATGTAAGCATATGGCTAGAAAGTAGAAACATAGTATGGTTCAAGTGCATTATTATATTATGAAGATGGGAAGCAGAACATATACACTTCTGGTGAGGAAGAACCGGCAGTGAGCTTGAGAAGAGGCTTGTATCACCAAAGCCAGCACGAGCATTGAGCAGCGGTGGCAGAGGACCCCTCCAAGGGTTGTTATTTGCGGCCATCTGTCGTGACTTTGAGGCGGCAGGCACCGCAAGACCTGATACAATCTTACAAAGTTAAAGCAATTGCATTGAGAAATACACATGAAGAAGACATCAAGCAGGAAGTGGAATGTGTGATAGTCGCGGAATATGACCTGGAGGATTAAAATGATCTGACGATCGATCCATTACAGCATTTGCATTGGCAGGCAGATACCTGCAGGAGTAAACAAAAAGGGTTGAGCATATCTCATCGTCTGTCATTTACTCATTTGGGTTGGGTCATGCGCAGAAGAGTGAAGTTTATGGCAAAAACCCGATTTTTTTAGGGGCGGGGTGGGCCAGGGAGTTGATTGTGCAACTGGTGGACACGGCAATCTGAGACCAATAAGGTGGGTAGTTGCAATCTGTTGATTAGAACGAAGTTTGATCTAAGGTGAAGGGAAAAAAATGGCTTTTTTATTATTATTTTGTTTGGCACACGGGGTAGTCAAACATGCAAGGTCTTGAAAGAAAGGAATTGGATAGACGCAAACGCAACAAAGTTTGACCCAGAAATAGCGATGAGGAAGACGGAAGCAATCCAATCCAATCGCATCTCCAATCTGTCAACCATGCAAGGTCCGGTGGGGTGCGATGAATCTAGACTTGACGCGGGCAGGCGTGAAAGGATGAATGGAGTAGTGGCAAGGGAGTGAAGGATTACGAGCGGAGGGAGGGAGGGAGGGGGTTAGGAGTAGAACCGAGGAGGACGAACAGTGGTACAGGTAGGTGTAGTCACTGAACTGGCAAGGAAGGATTTGCGTCTGTTGTTCCTTGGGGGTTGAGGGAGAGAAGCGAAGTCCCCGAGGATTGGGAATCGGCAGCAATCTCTCTCGAGGCCATCATCGGTCACTGGGTCATCATCAGAAAGGAAAAAGAGAAGAGATGGAACCAAAGAGGGAGGGAAGACAACTCACCAGAGAAGAGCAGGCGGAGGCGGAACCCTAACACTGGAAGTGGGAGAAATCGAAATCTTTCCCTCTTGTCGGCGGGGGCGATAGCGGCGGACTACGAGATGCGGCAGCGGCGGACGAGGGCGAGGAGAGGCGCGGCGGCGGGCCGAAATCAATCGCTCTTGCGGCCGATTGTGTCTCTCCTTTCCTTCCTTCCACTAGTCGTAGTCCCCTACTAGCTTTGTGCTAACACAAGGACTCCGACTAGGGAGTTTTATAAAGAAGACGACGACCGACGAGACACAACCAACACAAGCAAGGAAAGGGGCCGAAATTTCTCTCGCCTCTCGCCCTGCTGCCTGCCTGTGTGCCTGCTCTTCCTCTTCCTCTTCCTCTTCCTCTTCCTCTTCCTCTCCCTCTCCTCTCCCTCCACGGCACCTGCTACAAGCAATCGCAGCAGTCCAGTTTCTCATAATCGAGTTTATTTATGGTAATATATATTTACATGATAATAATATGATGATGAGTATACAAGGGAGGGAGACGACAGATCAGATGAGGCCAAGAAATAAGATATTTAAAAATAAATAAATAATATATACTCCTATATAGCAATATTATACATCGATCGACTGATTATTTCACTCACCAAAAAGGGAAGAGAAAAAGAATGAAAGCAAAGAAAGAAATCCATCGCAGTCTGGTGGTAGACAGCGACATCCAGCAGCTATATTGATGATTGGTGTGAGCCTGGACCGGGAGCCCGCGTGTTCATCTCTTCTTCTCATTCTCACGTGCGCCTTCCACCTCCTCTGGTGCTCAATGAGCATGACACATGGGTCCCGCGTCAGACGGAGCCTCACGTGTCAGTGGGGGTACGGGTGCCCGGCTCCGTCGGACGGACTTGGTGGACAAGTGGCGGGCCCATGCGCGCAGCCAAAGCCAAGTGGGTCACACCTGTCAGTGACGTCATCTAATCTAATCTGTCCTCCTACTCTTATCTGGATTGGAGTGGCGTCTGGCGTCCGCGCCTCGTTCCTCGACTCAGGGGAGTGCTGTCGCTGCCGCTGCCGGAGCGGTGGGTGATGCCAAGCCTACTAAGAGCGTCTCCAACAACGCACGCAAACGCCGACGCAATCGCAAAATCTATCGTGTACAGTGTTTTACGTCCAAAATTCACGCTCCAACGGCGGATGCAAACAAGGCAGCCATTTTGCCTCGCCGGCGAGTCGCAACGCAAAAACGCGTCGCCTCTCTCGACGACGCAAACCACTGTAGACGGAGGCGCCTGTGCGACGGAGGCCGGCGGAGCGGAGCCCGCGGCGGAGCTGACGCTCGCGGTCGGCAGAGCCGCGCCCTGTGGTGCGCGCCTTGCCGAAGAGGTCGAGTGATACGACGGCCGCCCGGAGCTCGCCAGCCATGGCCTCCATCACCCGCGCCGCTCGTGGAGGCCCTCCTAGCGCCGCGCCCGCGCCGCTCGTGGTCCAACGGCGGAGGCAGCCTCGTCCGCGTCGGATGCGGACGTGCCCGCGCCGCTCGTGGTGGCCCTCCCCGCGCCGCGCCCGTGGCTGGCGGAGGCGGCCCTCCCCTCGCCTTGCCCGCGCCGCTCGTGGTGGCCGGCGGAGGCAGCCTCGCCCGCGTCGGATACGGACGCGCCCGCGCCGCTCGTGGTGGCCCTCCCCGCGCCGTGCCCGTGGCCATCGGAGGCGGCCCTCCCCTCGCCGCGCCCGCGCCGCTCGTGGTGATGAAACGAATAGAGGGGCGCCGGGCTCCCTACGAGGGAGGGAGAGAGAGGGCGTGGATTTGGGTCTGGGTCTGTTGGAGAAGGCGAGATTTGGTTGCGAGAGCTTTTTACTGTAGGTGACCTATACTACTGAATGGGTATCGTGTTTGGGTTATTTCTGTTGGAGACAGTCTAATATACAACAACATACCCTTTTAGTCGTAGACAAGTTAGAGTAGGTTTGAGTTAAAATTTACTAAGAGTCTTAAGTTACGGTTCAGACACTTTTTAAGTTTTCTTCAAACCCTACCACGTAACATTTCTTGGTATCTTGCTATAAGCCTTCTCTAAACCAATGAAAACCACGTGGAGGTTCTTCTTCTGCTCTCTACACCGCTCCATAAGTTGTCTTATTAAGAAGATTGCTTCTATAGTTGACCTTCCAGACATGAAACTAAATTGGTTTATTGATATTTATGTCGTTCCTCGCAGACGCTGCTCGATGACTCTCTCTCTCTCTCATAACTTCATAGTGTGGCTCATCAACTTAATTTCCCGATAATTAGTACAACTTTGATATCTCCCTTGTTCTTGTACATTGATACCAATATACTACCGATGCATATGCATTTCAAATTAAATAAATTAATGGATTTAATAGAGATAACATCTCCAATAAATACTACTCCCTATGTTTCAAATTATAATAACTATATGTACATAGAAAAACCAAAACAACTTATAATTTGAAATGGATCGAGTATCAGGTACGTATTGTTGTTGTTGTTGTTTTATTACAACTTCTCTAAAGAACAATATGGCCCAGGGGCTCTTGATTCCAAATATAAAACATTACATGTTTCTCAAAAAGAAGCATTATGTCATCCTTTATAACATTTTTTTGTTTTCTCTGTTTTTCCTATACAGTTTTGTATGTTTCCTGCTAAATTTCTGTGTTTTAGATGGCCTTTATTTGTATTTTCTACATAATACGAGATATCTTGCCAAAGGTAAATATTGTACTCCCTCGTTCCAAATTACAGAACATTTTAGTTTTCTACATACATACCATTTTGCTATGTCCACATACATAGTAAAAAGTGAGAGCCAACCCATTTTTTGTGTTGTCACATGACTGCAACGATGTTTTGTGTTTTCTTCTGCAAAGTAGTGTTTATAGGTGAAGATTTTTCATGGTTTAGTGAAGTCTACATCAATGACTTTTGAACCCATATCCGACCCTAGTAAAAGCAATATATCTAGAAAAAACTAAAATATCTTATAATTTGGAATAGAGAGAGTGCAATGATCTTTCTTTCATTTTTGTTGGTATATGTATGAACAAAAAGAGATTAATAGGAGTTGTCCAAGAGCTCACTAGAACAACTCCCTAACTCTTTTTTACAAAAAAAAAGAAAAGAAAAGGTCATCCAACAGTTTTGTAGCTAAACTCCATAAAGATAAGCACTTGATAAATCTCCTCTTCAATTCACACGTATGCATATGTTTCGAGTTGCTATCCGTCCATGCGCAAGCTCTGCCACGGTATTCGCGCACTTTTCCTCCTCTCCTGCCCAATTTTTCCTCCTACTCAGTTTTTAAGTTTTAGGAAGCTAATTGTTCGAAACAAATAGAGAAGTACTAAAATAGAGCTCATTGTTTATTTTGTTCATCTAGCATAATCATTGGTTTACAAAGTAATTTTTAAGGAGTTTTTGGAAATGCTCTAAAATAACTTAAATATCATCTACCGAGAAAAATAGTATTATTCTATCTGAAAGGATCAAGATGCCCAAGAGGGGGGTGAATTGGGCTAATTCTAAATTTTCTTGCAATAATTAAATCCTACGGTTAGCCCAATTAACCCCTTGTGCCTAGAAAAGTGTTTCTATTACTCTAACGCACAAAGGACTTGCAACCTATGTTCCAAACTTACTCTAGCATAGCAATTCTATGAATGTAAAGGCAAGTATTGAATTGCTCAAAGTAAATGCTCAAAGTAAATAGAGAGAGAGGAACGCGGCGATTTTTTGCCGAGGTATCGGAGAGTCGTCACTCCCCACTAGTCCTCGTTGGAGCACCCACGCAAGGGTGTAGCTCCCCCTTGATCCGTGCAAGGATCAAGTACTCTCTATGGGTTGATTCTTCGATACTCCGTCGCGGCGAATCACCCAAAGCCGCTCACAACTTGAGTTGGGTCACCCACAAGCTCTGCCGGGTGATCACCAAGCTCCTAATCACCACCAAGCCGTCTAGGTGATGGCGATCACCAAGAGTAACAAGCACAAACTCTCACTTGACCACTCGAAGCCTAATGAGAAGATAGATGCACACTTGGCTACTCTTAATTCACTAATGAGGCTACTCTCTTGGATTCTCAAATCTCAATCACCTCACTAGGACCTTGCTCTTCTTGGCACTCACAAACGTGTTTCTCAGCTGTTGGAATGAGCAAAAGTGACTCCACACACGAGTGGAGCTTCTATTTATAAGGCAGCCTGAAAAACGAACCGTTATGAGCTCTGCGGGGTGACCGGACGCTCCGGTCGTATTGACCGGACGCTCCGGTCAGTTCAACCCGTAAACCAGTGATAATGTGTTGATCAGACGCTGGCAGGGTCCGATCACCACTGACCGGACGCGTCCGGTCGCATTAAACCCTCACTGGAACCTTACTGTACTCGACCGGACGCTGAACCCCCAGGGTCCGATCAGTACTGACCGGACGTGTCCGATCACAGATTCCCTTCTTTGGAACCTTACTAGAGTCGACCGAACGTTGCCATTCAGTGTCCGGTCACTTGACCATTCCAGCGTCCGGTCGCACCGAACGTAGTCTCTTGATCAAATGAACTGATCGGAGCCTGCGGCCAGCGTCCGGTCGCACTGGAGCCAGCGTCCAGTCAGCATTTGACCCTCCATTCACTTCCAACTCTCGAACATATGTGAATAAAGTTTGCTCCAATAGATCATAGGGCTGTTGTGGAGCTACCTAGTGCTAGTTTTAATAAGTGTGCACCACACCTAACTCACTAGACTCACCTAGGTCAAGCTATCCATCCATACCCCCCTTAATAGTATGGCCAAAGGAAAAAAACAAAGTCCTAAACTACTCTAAGTGTCACTCCAACTCCAATCGACACTTAGAACTAGTCATCCTTAATCTTGTCGTCCATCCTTTGAAAACAGAAACGATTTCCATCGTAGGGGCATGACCACCTCGATTGCCCAATCGATCTCTATTACCATGACCTAACTTAATTGCCTCTGCAAAACACACGATAGTCATAGTAATTTTGTATTGTCATTAATCACCGAAACCCAACAAGGGGCCTAGATGCTTTCACTATCCTTTTTGTACACGTGTCTCAAAAAAAACCTAGTTGCTGATTAAGAGCACACATATCATCTTCATTCTTGCCCCTAGACGGGGAGTTAAGGTCTTGTTTGTCTCTGGTAGTGATCGTTAATTTGAGCGTTCATAATCCCTTGTAGAAATAAAGAACTAACTTTCATCTCATATTGCATAATTAGGTTATTTACATTCTAAAATTCAACAACCTACTAACCATGGGTTTTTTTGCACTATGGCATACAAACTCACCTACGATGCCATTATAGACATAATGTGTTGCTTCTTTTTTTTCCTCCCACCAAGCTCATCTTTGTTCATCATGTCTTTGCCATTGTCTTTGGCGGAGTTAGAGCAAATCCGACGAGTGCGCCTGTCTTGTGGGTGCTGAAAGCATCTAGGCCCCTTGTTGGGTTTCGATGATTAATGACAATACATTATTACTATGACTAACGTGTGTTTTGCAGAGGCAATCAAGTTAGGTCATGGTAATGGAGATCGATTGGGCTATCATGGTGGTCATGCCCCTACGATGGAAATTGTTTTGGTTTTCAAAGGATGAACAACAAGGTTAAGGATGGACTAGTTTTAAGTGTCGATTAGAGTTGAAGAGACACTTAGAGTAGTTTAGGATTTTGTTTTTCCTTTGGCCGTACTATTAAGGGGGCTATGGATGGGTAGCTTGACCTAGGTGAGTCTAGTGGGTTAGGTGTGGTGCACACATGCTAATCCTAGCACTAGGTAGCTCCTGAAAAGCCCTTAGATCCATTGGAGCAAACTTCATTCACGTATGTTCGAAAGTTGGAAGTGAATGGAGGGTCAAATACTAACCGGACGCTCGCTCAGGGTCTGGTCAGTTCATTTGACTAAGGTGTTTTTGTCTGGTGCGACCGGACGCTGAGGGCCAGCGTTCGGTCGACTCCAGTAAGGTTCTAGAGAGGGAAAATCATGATCGAACGTGTCTGATCAGTGCTGACCAGATGTTGGCTAGCGTCTGATCACACTTTAAACACTAGAGTTCGAGGTGAACTGACCGGCGCGTTCGGTCAACATGACCAGAGCGTCCGATCACCCCGCAGAGGCACATAACGGTTCATTTTTTAGCCCATGTTATAAATACTTCCTCCATTCGTGTGGGGGGCTTTTGCTCACTCCAATAGCTGAGAAACACCTTTGAGAGTGCCAAGAAGAGCAAGGTCCTAGTGAGGTGATTAAGATTTGAGAATCCCAAAGAGAGCCCTCATTAGTGAGATCAAGAGTAGCAAAGTGTGCATCCACCCTTCTCATTAGGCTTATCGTGGTCAAGTGAGAGTTCGTGCTTGTTACTCTTGGTGATCGCCATCACCTAGACGGCTTGGTGTGATTGGGAGCTTGGTGATCATCTGGCGGTGCTTGTGGATGACCCAACTCAAGTTGTGAGCGGTTGTGGGTGATTCACCGCGACGGAGTGTCGAATAATCAACCCATAGAGAGCATTTGATCCTTGCGCGGATCAAGGGGGAGCTACACCCTTGCGTGGGTGCTCCAACGAGGACTAGTGGGGAGTGGTGACTCTCTGATACCTCAGCAAAACATCGCCGCGTTCCTTCTTCTCTCTTTACTTTGAGCAATTCGATTCTTGTCATTTACATTCCTAGAATTGCCATGCTAGAGTAGGATTGGAACTTAGGGTGCTAAACTTTTAAGCGTTAGATCAATAGAAACACTTTCTAGGCACAAGGGGTTAATTAGGCTAACCGTAGAGTTTAATTATTGCAAAGAAATTTAGAATTAGCCCAATTCACCCCCCCTCTTGAGTATCTTGATCCTTTCAAATGGTATCGGAGCCATATGCTCACGTATTTAGGCTTAACCGCCTAGAGAAAGATGTCTCACGGGGATGGACCTCCTCCTATCTTTGAGGGGGATGATTTTTCATATTGGAAAATTCGCATGGAGGCGTACTTAGAAGCTCTAGATGTTGGAATACTTAGAGCCACCTCATAAGGCTTACCAAAACCTCAGGATGCTACTAACCTACAAGGCGATGAGGTGAATTACGAGAAATGGAATACAAAGGCTTGAAACACCATCTTTAGAGGTCTTTGCAAAGATGTGTTCAACCGGGTGAGGAACCACAAAGACACCCATGCACTATGGTCGGACATTTGTGCACTCCATGAGAGAACAAAGAGTGAACATGAGGAATGCTATCATCTTGTCATGAAAAAGCTTAACTCTTTAGAGATGCTTCCTAAAGAATGTGCTAATGAAATATATTCACGTTTGAATGTTCTTGTAGAGGAAGTTAATGGACTTAGACTCACTCAAATGCAACCATCTGATGTTGTAAGAAAGATCTTGAGTGTCCTCTCCATTGACAAATATGGGCATATTGTGACTGTGCTCAATCAAGGTGATCTTTCCATCGCTACACCGACACAAATCTTGGAAAAGATCAATGCTCATGAGATATACATGCACATCACACCTCAAGATGGCTCATCCTCTAACAAGAAGAAAGAAAAGGACTTAGCATTTAAAGCTAGTCAAGAGAAGGGCAAAGCAAGGCTTGAGTATGAGAGCTCAAGTGATGATGAAGTTGATGATGCAAGCCTTGCTCTCATGGTGAGAAAAACCACCAAGATGCTAAAAAAGCTCAACAAGAGTGGCATCAAGTTTGATGACAAGAAGAAGAAGTTCTTCACTAGATCTAGAAGGAAGCCAATCTCCGAGATGGATTGCTACAATTGTGGAGGACTTGGTCATCTAGCTTACCAATGCATAAAGCCCAAGAAAGACAAGTTCAAGAACAAGGGCAAGAAAGATGACTCAAGTGATGAAGATGAGAAGAAGAAAGACAAGCCATATAAGAAGAGAGATGGCAAGAAGGACTTCTACAAAAAGAAGAAGAGTGGAAAGGCATACATCGTCGATGATTGGCTCATGGACATTGATTCATCTAGTGGCTCATCCGATGATGATAGTGACAATGAGAAGATGACCGCCATTGTTATTGACTCTTCATCATCTTCACCGCCACCATCGCCATCATCCTCTACACACCTATGCCTTATGGCCAAAGGTGAACGCAAGGTATCAAATGATGATAAGAGTAGTGGTGATGAACATGCTAGTAATGATGATAGCGATAGTGATGATGATGAATATGAATCACCTTCTTATGATGATCTTGTTAAATTGCTAAATAAATACTCCAAGATCATTATAAAGACTAGAGCTAAGAATGACAAGCTAGAAGCTAAAAATAATTCTCTTTTAGCTAAATGTGATATAACCGAAAAGGCTAGTGTTGAGCTTAGAGAAGCAAATAAAGCTATGTCATCCAAACTCAAGGAGCTCAAATCTTCTAAGAAAGAGCTTAAAGATAAACATGATAAACTTGAGAGGATACATAAAGAGCTTATCACTAGCCATAATATGCTAAAAGTTGAATATACTACTCTTAAGATTAATCATGATAATCTTGTTATTGCTCAAGAATATTTATCCAATGAACCACATGATGGTACTAACAATATTGTTAAGATTGATATAGCTACATCATGTGATGATTTGATTATTAAGAGCATTGAGCAAAGTTCTAGTAGCAAGGGCAAGCAAGTGGTTAAGGCTGATGATTATGATGAGTTTGTCAAGCTTAAGAATGACAATGAAAAACTCAAGAAAGATCTTGAAGAACTCAAAACCACCAAGTCTATAGTGCTAGAAACTCTTGTTCATGATGATGGTTTGATCCTTGAGAATGAAAAGCTCAAAGAAGAGAATAAGAAGCTCAAGGAAGAGAAAAACAATGATGCTCTTAAGGAAGAGAACAAGAAGCTCAAGTTGGAGAAAGAGCATCTCAAGATTGGATTGAGCAAGTTCACTAGAGACAAGTATCTTCAAATTGGGCTACTAATAAACACCATCATGAAGATGGATAGAAGTGGCATTAAGTACATGGCAAACAAAGAGAAGAAGGCTCAAGCTCAACAACAACAAAAGCCAAAGCCAAAGAAGTGTTTTGAGTGTGGACAAGAAGGTCACTTTGCTCATGAGTGCCAAACTCCACCACCACAACCCTTGCCTAAGCATGCTAGACATTTTGCCTTCAATGCTCACTACATGCTTAGAAAGGATTCTAGTGGAAAGATGAAAGTCATGTTCTTAGGACCTCCTAATAAGAATAGGCATAAGAAAATTTAGGTTGCTAAGTCACTTGTTGAGAAGGTGAAGGGCCCTCAATAAGTTTGGGTTCCTAAAGCTTGATCTCTTGTGTGTAGGTGAACTACAAGACCAGTGGAAGTCATTGGGTTATTGATAGTGGTTGCACACAATATATGACTGGTGATCCTCATATGTTCACCTCACTAGATGAAGAAGTAGATAGATAAGAAAGAATCACATTTGGAGATAATTCAAAGGGCAAGGTTAAAAGATTGGGCAAAGTGGCAATATCAAATGATCATTCTATCTCAAATGTGCTATATGTTGCTTCATTGAGCTTCAACTTGCTATCCGTTGGACAATTATATGATCTTGACTTTCAATGCTTGTTTACCAAGAAGGAAGATGTTGTATCTAAGAAGGATGATGATCAAGTGATATTCAAAGGATTTAGATACAACAACCTATATCTAGTGGATTTCACCTCCGAAGATGCAAAATTGAAGACTTGCCTATTCACCAAAATAATACTTGGGTAGCTATGGCATAGAAGACTTGCTCATGTTGGGATGAGCTCACTCAAGAAGATAATAAAGAATGATTTGGTGAGAGGGTTGAAGGATGTGAAGTTTGAGAAGGACAAGCTTTGTAGTGCATGTCAAGCCGGCAAGCAAGTTGCAAATACTCATCCAACCAAAGCTTTCATGTCAACCACAAGAGTGCTACAACTCCTTCGCATGGACCTATTTGGGCCAACAACATACAAGAGTTTGGGAGGAAATCTTTATTGTCTTGTGATTGTTGATGAGTATTCAAGATATACATAGGTATTCTTCCTTCATGACAAATCCAAAGTTGCATCTTGCTTCAAGAAGTTTGCCAAGAGAGCACAAAATAAGTTTGAAGTGAAGCTCAAGAAGGTAAAAAGTGACAATGGGAAGGAATTTGACAATACAAACATAGAAGCATATTGTGATGAAGTTGGGATCAAGCATGAGGTCTTCGCAACATATACTCCTCAACAAAATAGTGTAGTTGAGAGAAAGAACCGAACATTGATCACTCTTGCAAGAACAATGCTAAATAAGTACAACACCCCTGAAGCTCTATAGGCGGAAGCTATCAACACCGCATGCTATGCATCCAACCGCCTATTCCTTCAAAAGTTCCTTGGCAAGACACCTTATGAGTTGCTCAATGGGAAGAAGCCGGACGTCTCCTTCTTTAGGGTGTTTGGTTGTAAATGCTACATCTACAAGAAGCGGCAACACCTAGGGAAGTTTCAAAGACGTTGTGATATTAGTTTTCTTGTTGGTTACTCATCAAAGTCCAAAGTATATAGAGTATTTAATCACGCCACCGACTTGGTTGAAGAAACATATGATGTGGAATTTGATGAATCTAACAGCTCCCAAGGAGCACATGAGAATCTTGATGATGTAGGTGATGAACCATTAAGGGAGGCTATGAAGAATATTCTGGTTGGAGACATCATGCCTAAAGATGATGAAGATGATGTACAAGTGATTGATCTACCTTCTTCATCAAGTGTGCCACAAGATGATGATAAAGATGGGAGAATAGAAAATAAAGACACTCATGTCTCCCATGATCAAATGGTGGTACAAGCACAAGATGTTGATGCTCCACAACCTCCTCCTCAAGTGGTCAATAGAAGAAATACACCTCTACTACAAGATCATCCACAATATCTCATCATAGGGAGTCCATCAAAGAGTGTAATGACTCGCTCACAAAAACTTGCTTCATTTATTGCTCATCACTCTTTTGTCTCTTGCTATGAGCCTACCAAGGCAGAAGAAGCTCTTCAAGATCCTGATTGGATAAATGCCATGCATGAAGAGTTGAATAACTTTACCTGCAATGAAGTTTGAACTCTTAAAGAGAGGCCAAAATGTGCAAGAGTCATTGGAACAAAGTGGGTGTTCCGAACAAGCAAGATGATCAAGGCGTAGTTGTGAGGAACAAGGCAAGACTAGTTGCAAAGGGGTTCTCTCAAGTTGAAGGATTGGATTTTGGAGAGACCTTTGCACCGGTTGCAAGACTAGAAGTCATTTATATCCTCCTTGCATATGCATCATATCATGAAATAAAACTATATCAAATGGATGTGAAAAGTGCATTTTTAAATAGCTTTATTAATGAACTAGTCTATGTTGATCAACCTCCCGAGTTTGAAGACCCTAGACATTCTAATCATGTTTATAGGTTGTCCAAGGCATTATATGGGCTTAAGCAAGCCCGAAGAGCTTGGTATGAGCGTCTTTGGGACTTTCTCATTGAGAAGGGCTTCACCATAGGGAAGGTCGATACCACACTATTCATCAAGAAGCTTGATGGGCATATCATCATTTGTCAAGTGTATGTTGATGATATCATCTTTGGATCATCAAATGAAGATTCTTGTAAAGAGTTTGATGAATTAATGTCGAAGGAGTTCGAGATATCAATGATTGGAGAGCTTACATTCTTTCTTGATTTTCAAATCAAACAAATGAGAGAAGGGATTTTCATCTCTCAAGAGAAATATACAAATGATCTTCTCAAGAGATTCAAGATGGATGAATATAAGCCAATCAAGACACCAATGCCAACTAATGGACATCTCGATCTAGATGAGGGAGGTAACATGGCTGATCAAACTATCTGCCGCTCTATGATTGGTAGCTTGTTATATTTGACCACATCTAGGCCCGACATCATGTTTAGTGTGTGTATGTGTGCAAGATTTCAAGCCAATCCTAAGAAAACTCATTTAATTGACGTAAAAAGAATCCTTAGGTATCTTAAGCACACACCAAGTATTGGCCTTTGGTATCCCAAAGGAGCTAGATTTGAATTAATTAACTATTCCGATTTGGATTATGCTAGTTGTAAAGTTGATAGAAAAAGTACATCCGGATGGTGCCATTTGCTTGGTAGATCACTTGTGTCTTGGTCCTCTAAGAAGCAAAATAGTGTGGCTTTATCCACCGCCGAAGCGGAATACATTGTCGTGGGTGCTTGTTGTGCACAAATACTTTACATGAAACAAACTTTGCTAGACTATGGTGTAGTTCTAGATAAGTACCTCTTTTGTGTGACAATGAAAGTGCGGTAAAACTTGCAAATAATCTGGTTCAACACTCTCGCACCAAGCACATAGATATCCGCCATCACTTTCTTAGAGATCATGTTGCTAAAAATGATATATCATTAGAAGGTGTAAGGACCGAGGATCAATTGGCAGATATCTTCACTAAACCGCTAGATGAGGCGACTTTTTGTCGATTGCGGAATGAGCTCAATGTTCTTGATTTTAGTAACTTCACTAAAAATGAGCTTGTGTTGTCCCTTGCATTGCATTGTAATATACAACATGTTTAATTTTTGGTAATATAGGGCTTGTCTAACATGGTTAAGATAACTACCGTAAAGCGTGTTAAGAAGCTTAACCTTGGATCAAACTTGACAAGCAACTAGATTTATCTTCAAGTATTGCATTGCATATGTATGAATGTTGTTTTATCATTTATCTTCAATTGCCCTCTTATTGTCTATTTTCATAAAAAGAATAGTAGCCTAAGGCAAAATATTTTTGAAAAACATGAGGGTTTGAGAGAGGTCACTCACATCAGTTCCAATTGGTGTTTATTTGGATCTTATTGGAGTTGGGACTTGATTGGGAACAGGCAGCATGAAGGACTTTAAAGATTCGCTGGAAAAGGAGTGACCGGACGCTGCATCGGACTCTGATGTCCGGCATCTGGTCAGTTCACAGGAGGTGAACCTACTACGAAGGAGTGACCGGACGCTGAAACAGTGTTCTCCCAGTGTTCGGTCAGATGGTGGCTCTACGTCCGGTCGATCGAAGATGAAGGAGACAGCTTGCATCGGACTCTAGCTGTGTCCGGTCGGGGTTCACCGGATGCATCCAGTCATGATTCCAGGGGATTTGGACCTCTCTGGAATCGATCGGATGCTGGATGGCAGCGTTCGGTTGCTGCCACCGAAGCGTCCGGTCAGTAGAAAACGTGCGTGTTCTAGATTCTTTTCCCATTTCCTTTTCTGACACGCGGGGGACCCCCATATAGCCCTATTCACCACGTGCGTCTTTACCTAATCCACCATCATCGCCGTCGCACCTCCGTTCCCGAGCTGCATCGCCATTGCGCCCTAACCGCCGAGCTAGCCTCCGCCGCCGCTATCCTGCGTCGTTGTCGCCCATGCTCCAGTGCCAGTGCCCTGCGCCTTTGCTTCAGGCCACCGCTCCCATACAATTGTTGACACAAAATGTGACGCACTGTGCCTCACACACAGCAAGCCGAAAAGCGTAGCTTCAATCGGGTTCCCGGGTGTTTCGTTATCCGGAAGCGTGCCAGTCAGTTTGACCTGAA
The DNA here is from genome assembly GCF_019320115.1 of Miscanthus floridulus. Lineage (NCBI taxonomy): Eukaryota > Viridiplantae > Streptophyta > Magnoliopsida > Poales > Poaceae > Miscanthus > Miscanthus floridulus. The sequence continues at coordinate 6,613,405 of NC_089598.1, forward strand.
AACTAACAAGGGATAAAACAATTAAATGTCAAACCGGAACATGTCGGGTAATACCAGACAGTTCCACATATACGGCCCTGAAGCCACTTACAACGACATACAGCTATAGAGAGCTGTCTACCAATGAGTTCATAAACCATTTCGGCTAATCGTAAGATGAATGCACGTGGAAACCTGATCGCCGAATACATGTGCATAGGAAGACATGTTTGAACAAGTGAAATTAATTATGAGTTAACGCATAACCAAACTCGGTAGTCCAGCCGAATTGGGGTCCATGAAGAAGGAACGTGCAAATAAAAACGATTAAACTAATCCAAAACCTGCATCTGCCGCACGACACCTGGTTTTGTTAAAGCTTAAACATGATTAACATGCATGAACCCGCGACATGTGACAACCTAGATTAAAATAATTCGGCCATTATGAGCACACTATCTAGTTGCAAAGGTATTACGAAAAGCAATGATCATTGAAGCACGAATAAAACCACAAGAGAGAGAAGGCCGAACAATATCAATCTAGATTGGGCAGAAGTGTGTTACAAATATATATATAAAATGTTCCGTAACATGCAACACTGGATAACTTAATGAATCTATTTAGATTTGCCATATCTAAAAGAGCCGATAACTATCTTGCTTTCACTAAGCATATTGAGTAAACGCCTGCCGCACGGTATCTACTCATACACAAAGCATAAGCAAAGACTTCTTGATTGTCAAGCAAAGATCCGCCGCACGACCATTGAAAACAAACAAGACTACTTGCATCACGTTTAAATCCACCGCATGATACTAAACATGATAACAAGGTTGTCGGAACTTACGGAGGTCGACGGATCGATGATTCCTCTCGAAGAACTCGACGACACGACAAGAGGACTCGAAAGTTGGCACGGGGCTGGTTGTATTGATTTGGTTGTGAACCCCTTTTACAATGGTCGAGGGTCAATATTTATACCCTAGACAAAACGTGAGTCCTAGAGGACTACGATTTACAAAGGAACTTCTAAACAAACTTGGAAACTTACGATTCCTTACCCTAAACTTATAGATTCCTTTATTATTACAACTCTCATCTTTCCGATCGGTCTTGCCTGCCATCTTCTATTTTCCCGAATGGAGTTACCGCCTTCTAGAGTAACCGACCACACAAGCATTTAGCCGACCGCTTGTTTTGTTTGCCGAACACCCTTCTTTCCGCATGTGGGTCTACCTGTCATCTTCCAGAATCGACCAAAATCCAGTGTTAACACATGCCCCCTCAATTTCGGGATAAAAGTTGTTTTATTCTGAAATTGACCACAAGCTCTTTCATCCTCCTAGGTCATCACCGTTCAAAACCGCAGCCGCTACCCAAAAATTCAAGCTTTCAGCGCAACCTCGGACCTCCTTCAAATCTTCAATGGCGACCCAGGATGAAATCCCAGAGGTAAACTTTACTTATATTCGGCAACTTTCATTTTATCCTCTCGCTCCTCTTTTGATTTACTCCCCTTTGATTTCAATCATCTTCTAAAGGAATACAAGAGCCAGATTTTGATCCCCTATGCTGCCAACCCCGACTCCTATTTCCTCAGCCCAATGGGAAATCCTGACCCTTCTGAAATTATTGAGAAAGAAACCCAAAGAATTCCTTTCAAGTCTGGGATTACCTCGTCAAACCGATGGCCAAACACGTTCAAGAATTGGCCATTTCCCCCAATCACCGGATGGCGTAACTGGTACAGGAGAATGCTGGAGAAAAGCAGTAGCCACTGGAAAAGTCAGGACATCAGTCATTGTCTGGAATTATCTTTAGCAGAGACACCCAGGAATGATTCCCTTTTGATAGCAGCTTCTCATTTTTGGTCTGACGCTATCAATGCCTTTATCTTTGGTCATGGTATTATGACCATCACTCTAGCCGACGTATTTATGATGACTGGCTTGAATGTGTCATTGCCAGTATATCCCTATAAGTACAAGAGCAAAAGTAATCAAAGAGCCGTCAGCTCTGGATGTGGATGGGTCAAACATATTCAGAACTACATGAATGCATCTGGCACCGTCTCTGACAAAGAGTTGAAAGCCTTCATGAATATGTGGCTATGCAGATTCATCTTCTGTGGAAAATCCAATGAACCAACCCTGAATCACATGGTAATGGCTGAAGACTTAGCTGCAGGCACTCAGATCCCACTAGGCAAATATCTCTTAGGGTCTGTTTATCATATGATGCATCAGATTACTCTTCAGATGCGCCAAGGTGGAGAAATTTCTTGTGTGAATGGTCCCTGGTGGCTAATTCAAATGTGGCTCCTGCTATATATGCATCAGATAACCCCTGTGAGCCTCTTCAATCTAAGTTTTCCCTCAGTTAACTATGCTAAAGGCAGCACAGCAAAGGTTAAGGCTTGTCAGACTTATGGGGAAGCAGCATCATCTATAAGCATTGATATAGACATCGGTCATTTCTTCAAGCTATTTTTCAAAGGATTTGGCAATGTGCTCTGGTTTCCTTACAGAGAAAACGAAAATTTGACCTTGCCCTGCAAGTTTAGCTATGAAATTGGTTGTTCAGGTCAAGAATCCACGGAAATTTTCAACTCCTTTATCAAACCTTGCACTTTGCCAGCCGAATTTCATCATGGGAGATTAGTACAATCCACCTATGAATTCTATTATCCAAACATGGTGGCTAGACAATTAGGATGTGGCCAACTGCCTCCAAAATTCCTCTTCTCAACAATCATAAAGTCAAGGGAAGTAATAACAGAAGGAATGGAAGCCAAGAAGGTCTTTGAATTAGGATGGGAATTGCCAATATACGAACCATCTCCATTTGGGCTAATAGATGTTGCTCATCCCTTCTTTGTTTCTTGGTGGCAAGAATGGCATGCTCATATCTTCAATATATCAGTTCATTCTTTATGCAAAAACTTGCAACCCGATTTTGCTTCTGACAGTGAGGTAATTTCATTATGCCCATCATTTCTTGTTCTTGAATCCACTTCTTATTCTAACATCTGGTCATGCACAGAATCTTGAGTTTACTCCCCCAGCCAAAGCAATCCAGTACTATTCGGCTGGTCCCAAGCCTGCTCTGGGGTTTGATGCTCCAAACTTAAAGGAATTCATGAAAACTTCTGCAACTTTGGATTTAGCACCTCTAAAGGCACTCATGAGAACTCCTGCCGCTTCAGCCGCTGCGTCTTCAAGAGGAAAAAGCAAAAGGAGAACATCTGACAATTTTCTCTTACTCAAGAAACCAAGGACCAAGAAAGCCAGATTATCTCTTAAGGCATGAATCTTTTATTTTCTTATCAGGTCAACAATCTCACTTAGCAGTAAGCCTGACTACCTCTATATTCATTACTTCCATTGCAGCCACAAGTCGAAATTCCCACACTGGGCAATACCTCAGCGCCTGCAGAACCAACCCCTGAAGTTTCTACTAAAGATGAAGAAATTCATGATAGCGAAATTTCAGAGACTCATGAAGCTGAAGGTTTAAAAGCTCATAAACCTGATGAGACTATAGGTAACACCGTTCAGCTAATTCTCTTTTTCCTAAATAACACCTATCTCTTATGCTCATTATCATTTACTTTATTGAAAATAGATGAAATCTTAGATGAACTGGCAAGGGAAACTTCTCCTGATCAAGCTCCAAACCTGTCCCTTCTGAACCTTCAGCCAATTTCTCCAGCAAGCCAGGGTATAACCCATTCTAATGATCAATCAGCTCAGCAGGTAATGTCTTGTCTCACACTATATTTTAGCAAAATTACCCAATCGGCTAACACCTCCTTTCTTCTCCTTTCTTTAGAAGAACATCACTAAACCGACCACCAGTTACTCCTTCTCTATTGAGAACTATATCATTGAGAAAGGTGAAGAGATTACTTCTCATCAAACCTTATCGCTGGAAAATCAGGCCCAGCTAAAAGAAGTGATCATTCTGCTGAATAAGTATACCATTAGTTTGGTTCAGGATGCAGACCAGATAAAAGACCTCCTTGAACTCATTGATCAAGATATCCCCTCTGCTCTCAAGGCTCCCCTAGAATCTGCAGCCCATCTTGATGACCATTTTGCTATGGTGAGAAGGGCAACCAAGAATATATCTTCGAGGACCGCTCTGCAGAAGGATAGATCTTTGAAAAAGCTAGAGATTAAAGATCTTCACTCTCATATCCAGACTACAAGAAATTCCTTGGCAACCTTGGAGCCTGAACTGAAAGCCATGGAGGATGAAAAAAGCAGACTAGAAGCTCAACTAGCCGAACTGAATGCCAAAATTCAGTCTCACAGGGCCCATATAACTAATTTGTCAAAGAACATAGAAGCAGCTTCACTAAAGATAGCTTCGACCATCAAAGAAGATCAACAGATCAAAACTAAGTTATCCAGCATCCAGAGTTCTAAAGATGAAGATCAAAAAGTGTTAGATAATGTTAGTCGAATTAGGACTGAGGCCATAGAGGCAATCAATCATCTTCTGAACCAGTAGACATTGGGTTTGTAATAAACTTAAGTGCGATATCCTCTTTCCCTTGATTAACCAACTTTATGTTTACTTATTTTTATTCGTTCAAAACAAACAATCAGCCATTTTCCTTTAAATTACTCGATTAGAATGTAGCCGATTGTCTCCATTCTTCCAATAGCCGAACGAATCCTAACTTAAACGTTGTGAGGGTATAGCCGAATAATGCTGGCTTCAACAAAATAGGGAGACAGTTGAGCGACATCCGATTTTAACCCATGCCTGGCCCAGCCCAGTAATGGCCCAGTTGAAAGGGAAAAAACCCTACTCCACCGTTCGGCATTCTCGCCCCACAATTCCATAGAATTCGCCACGATCCTTCGCTCTGGCTTATAAATAGACCCTTCCATTAGCCTTCATCGCTATCTTTGCTTTAGCATTCTCACATCCGTCTCCTCCACTTCCTTCGTTCGATTCATTCCAGAAGAAAACCCTAACCTCTATCAGAGCAAATGACGAACAGTGGCAACCGTGGCAAGCGTCCTACCGACGGAGAGGCTGAAGGAAGCAGAGCATCGCACTGCCGGCGTCGTGGGTACGATTCGGCTTTTTGCCCCCTTTGCAATTTCCTTGTTCATCTCTTAGTTTCGATCTTTCCTTCCTCATTCATTAGGATAAGGGTCATCAGCTCTAGCCAATATCACCTCCTTCCTCCGGCGACGGCAGCTCAACCGGGAACTCCATCATCCGGCTCCTCCGGGTCTTCCAGCTCTTCAAGCTCTTACCATTCCAATCCTTGGGGTTCGGCAGAACCAGCAGATGCACACCATCCATACTCTCACGAGGAGGCACTCAAGTTTCGCTAGGAGAGGGACGAAGCCCGGGAGGAGCTAGGCGACGTCTCCAAGAAGTTCAGCATCGATCAAGCCGAATGGGAGGACCAGCGGAAGCAATTCTGCGACGCCATCACCGGTTTGATATCCCCATTTGGTTTTATCATTCTGGTTTCCCTTGCTTGCTGATCTATTTTTTCTCTTCTGCCCAGCTCTTTCTGTGGAGAATGATCGCCTGAAGGCGGTGGCGAACAACAAGATTGCCGACAAGGTGAATGCCCAGGGGGAGACATCCGAAGCACGCCTTGATGCTGTGGACGGCCGCATTGATCAGGCCATCATCCAAGGTGTGCACCTCGGCGCTTCTCTCGGGCTGGCGGCAATGACCTCCCAAACAAACGAGGACTCCTCCTCCCAGCCAGTTGGCTTCGTTGGAGGACGCCCGGACGAGATCGACGACATTGATGAACGTCTGGAGGCCTACGATGATCATGCCGCTGCCCTTGCTGAAATCACAAACCCCCAGTCCGTCCTCAACAAGTTATTTGAGGAGTAGTTTGTATTAGGGTGGACTTTTATAAATAATCTCGTCCTTTGGAATAATATTTATTTCTTTGATTCTTTTCGGTAAAATTCCACTTGCGACTGTCAGAAAAATGCTGAAAACAACCCAGTTTTGAATAAACATTCTTGTGCTAGAGGCGATGCAAACTGCATCGGCTATTTTGTGCTAAAGGCGATATGAACGATATCGGCTATTCTCAATCTTGTATCTGATTTTTAGGCTAAAGGCGATATGAACAATATCGGCTATTCTCAGTCTTGTATTCGATTTTTAGGCCAAAGGCGATTTTCTCTTTGTCGGTTTTTCTGATCTACATTCATGAACCAACCTCAACACTGGGGTAGTATTTCTTAAGAAATCTTCCATTAATAGCTCTGGTAAACTCCTCTCCAAATAAAGTCTTTAATATGTATGCATTGCCAGGTACACATTCTACAATTCGGAAAGGACCTTCCCAATTTGGAGACCATTTGCCGAACGCTCTATCCTTTGTTCCAACTGGCAATATAGTTTTCCAAACCAAATCTCCTTCTGCGAATTGCTTCAGCCTAACCCTTTTGTTATAATACTTGGCAACGCGCATTTTATTTTTCTCAATATTTTCTAATGCCTTGAGACGAATCAAATGTAAATCTTCCAATTCATCCATCATCAGATTCTTATAGTCTTCTTCTGCCAATTCTTTCTGTAACACAACTCGCCTTGAATCTGACCGTAATTCCCATGGTAGTACGGCATGATGCCCATAAACCAGTTCATAGGGAGACGTTTGAGTGGATCCATGACAAGCCATTCGGTAAGCCCACAGTGCTTCACTAAGAACCAAGTGCCATCTCCTTGGTTTTTCATCAATCTTCTTCTGAATGATTTTAATCATAATCTTATTTGATGCTTCTGCCTGACCATTAGCTTGTGCATAATAAGGAGAAGAATTATACAACTTAATCCCCATACTTTCGGCAAAGTCACAGAATTCTGAAGAAGTAAACTGAGTTCCTTGATCAGTTGTTATAGTCTGAGGAATCCCGAATCTGTGAATTATATGTTCCTTAACAAAACTGATCATATTCTCTGACGTTACCTTCCTCAACGGGATAGCTTCAACCCACTTGGTGAAATAATCCGTGGCCAAGAGTACAAACTTGTGTCCCTTATTAGAAGGAGGATTGATCTGACCAATTAAATCTATACCCCATCCTCTGAACGGCCAAGGCTTGATTATAGGATTCATAGCAGACGCTGGAACTTTTTGAATATTGCCAAATTTTTGACAATTGTGACACCCTTTGTAATATTCAAAACAATCTTCCAACATAGTTGGCCAAAAATAACCAGTTCTCCTAATTATCCACTTCATCCGATAAGTTGACTGATGTGCACCACACAATCCTTCGTGAACCTCATACATCACTTTCTTGGCCTCTTCTTGACTTAAACATTTGAGCAATACTCCATCGATGGACTTGTAATATAACTGATCATCAAGAAACACAAATTTGAGAGCTTTGTACCTGAGTTTTCGGGAAACCTTTTGAGATGGATTTTTCAGATAATTGGTAACTTCGCATCTCCAATCACCATCTACTGGATCAGTATTTAAAACATCTTCCTCCATAGCAAAAACTTCCCGACTCTCTCAATATCCAGAAGCAGCTTGAGCTAACTTATTTGCTTCTTCATTGTACTCTCTAGGGATATGATGCAAGGTCACCATTAGAAAATTCTTCAAAAGTTCTCTGCACTCTTCATAATATTCTCTTAACACATTGTTCTTGCATTCATACTGATCATTCAGTTGATTAATCACCAACTCAGAATCCCCAAAGATTTCAACAGCAACGGCCTTTACTTCTATAAGAAGCCGAAGCCCTCTAAGCAACGCTTCATACTCTGCCTGATTATTAGTGACATGAAATTCAATAGGAACCGCGTACTCAAAAGTTTTTTCTTGTGGGGGAAATCAAGAGAATACCAGCACCACCACCTTTGTTACAAGATGATCCATCGAAGAACAAGGCCCAAGGCACAATGCTTATCGCCTCAACAGAAAGATCCCGATGTTGGGTAATAAAATCGGCAATAATTTGACCCTTTACCGCCTTTGCCGATTCATACCTTAAATTAAATTCTGACAATGCTAAAATCCATTTGCCAATTCTTCCATTCAAAATTGGCATCGATAACATATGTTTGATCACATCAAAACTAGAAACTACCACGCATTCAGCATTCAACAAATAGTGTCGAGATTTGGTACATGAATAATACACACACAAGCAAAGTTTTTCTGTAGCCGAATATCTTGTTTCTGGGTCTAGCAGCTTTCGGCTAAGATAAGCTATGACTCTTTCTTTCCCTTCAAACTCTTGCATAAGGGCCGATCCTATCGTTAGGCTATCGGCCGCCACATACAACTTAAAAGGCTTGTCAAGTCGTGGAGGTACCAGCACAGGTGGTGCCTTCATATATTGCTTGATCTCATCAAAAGCCTTTTGTTGTATGTCACCCCATACAAATTTTTGATCCTTCTTGAGCTTAATAAAGGAGAAAAGGGTAAAACTCTCTCTGATAGATTGGATATGAATCTTCTTACAAAGTTGATTTTGCCTAACAATGATTGTAATTCCGTGAGATTAGTTGGCGGCACAACTTTGTCTATTGCTTCCATGCTCTTTTTCCCAACTTCAATTCCTCCTTTATGAACTAAAAATCCCAAAAACTCACCAGCCGAAACTCCAAAGGCACATTTGTTTGGATTCATCTTCAAGCCATGCTTTCTTGTGCACTCCAGAGTTTTCTTAAATCAGCTAAATGTCTTTCATGATCTCTAGATTTAACTACTACATCATCGATGTAGATTTCTACAATCTTGCCGATCAGCTCGTGAAAAATATAATTCATAGCTCTTTGATAAGTTGCACCGGCATTCTTTAACCCAAACGTCATGACTATCCATTCGAACAAACCAATATGACCAGGACATCTGAAAGCTGTTTTCGAAATATCTTTCTATTGCCATAAAAATTTGGTTATAGCCAGCATTACCATCCATAAAACTAATGACTTCATAACCTGCTGCTGCATCTACCAGCAAATCGGCAACTGGCATCGGGTAACCATCCATGGGAGTAGCCTTATTAAGATTTCTGAAATCTATGCAAACTCTCATTTTTCCATTTTTCTTGTATACCGGTACTATATTTGAAATCCACTCTGCATACTTGCATGGCCGAATGAAGTTTGCTTCTATTAACCTTTCAACCTCCTTCTTCACATCGGCCAATACTTCCTCTTTGTATATCTTCCTTGGAGGTTGTTTATAAGGACGAAATCCAGGTTTAATGGGTAATCGATGCTCAACAATGGAACGATCCAATCAGGCATTTCTGTGTAATCCCAAGCAAAAACAATCTTTAAATTCCTTCAACAGATTTATTAACTTTGATTTATATTCTAGGTCTAACTTCGCACTAATATACATCGGCCTTGGCTTAGAATCATCACCAACATCAATTTCTTCCAATTTATCAGCCGACATAAAACCACGTCCCAACTTTCCTTTGTTGCCATCGACAGGATTTCCCATTAAAAATTGCTATGAGAGCCGACTGCTTGGATCGGCTGTTGGCCTTCGCTGAAAACATTTACAGGACCTTCTTTCCACACTTTCCGGAGAAAACAATCGATTGCCCTCATATTCCCAATAGGTAGATTCTGTGGCAGCAACACTCACCGAATTATCAGCATGTACACTTCAACATCATCTCCAATCCATTGAATGAGAATTTGATGCATAGTTGAAGGAATGCAACAATTAGCATGGATCCAATCTCTGCCCAAGAGTAGACTATATGCCCCCTTACCATCAATGACAAAAAAGGTAGTAATCAGAGTTTTCGATCCAATGGTCAGCTCGACTGGATAGCACCTCGGGTATCGGAAGGATTGCCAGCAAAGTCCCTAAGCACCATGTCAGTTTTTCAACAATTCTTCATTAGTCATCCCAAGTTTCCTAAGGTAGTATAAGGCATGATATTGATAGCAGCCCTCCATCAACAAACATCTTGGTCAAAGGCTTGCCATTGACATATCCTTTTAAATAGAGTGGTCTCAAGTGACGATTCTTGATTGGTTTATCAAAAACAGCCTGCTGTGTTTAATACAAGCTGAGCCACCAAATCCTGACATTCACTTTCATCAAAATCAGAATACACCTCTTCTTGGACCATCTTGGCTTTTGGGGAGCTATAAAACTCTGATGGAAGGAAGAAAGCCATGGCAAGCATTAGCCGAAGGAACCACATCCATCAGGCTTCTTTTTAGGACGCCATATTTGCTTTTGTTTTGGTAACTTCCTGTTCCAACTCCCTATTCCTCAACCGTTTGCACTCTTCTTTTCTGACTTTATCCTCAGGCCTGGAGGACACCCACTGTCCTTTTTGCCATACGTATTTATAGAAGTCAACTTCTTCATCATGCACTCTATCATGAATCCAACCTTGAACTTGCAACCTCTTTTCCTTTGCTGATTCTCAAAGTCATCTATTTTTAAGCGCCGATCATCTTCAGGAACTTTCGTTTCCAAGTCCTTTCATAGACGGGACCGGCAGTTGACTCGAGATTGCCTATACTCGGAGTACTGAGCACTACACTCCGGACAATTATTTCTTGCAGGCAACCTCAAGCCTTCATTCCAACAATGCCTAAAGAACGAACAACCCCAATGAGACTGCTCCTGTTCTGTCATGTATTCTTCTTGCTCCCTTCGGTATACTTCTTCCTCATACCTCCGGCATTCTTCCATAAACCATTGTTTCTTATAGTATTCCTTCTCTTGTTCCCTCTACCACTTGTTTAGCAAAATACGTGACGTAACTCTGGGTTTGGAAGTTTGACCTTTCTCGGTTCGGCTATTCTGAAACCGAACTCGTTGCTGCAGCTCTTTACTGGTGACTTGCCGATCCGGGTCAACAGCACCACTCTCCTTTGCTCTATCAGAAGTCAACACTTTCACCTTGCCTTACCTTTGAGATCATTGGCAGAGACCATATTCACAGAGAAAGAAATCATATTTTGTGGAAAAGGCTGATCATCAATTTTCATCTTGCCATCAAACCTCAAATGTCCCTCTTGGATAGCTTTCTGGATTCGTATCCTGAACACTCGGCAATCATTGATAGAGTGAGAATTAGTGTTATGGAAGCCACAATACTTTTTGTCTTTCACTCCTTCAGGACGTAGCATAGGATGTCCTTCTGGCACTTGATGCGTCCTTCCTTTATCAACAATGCAAAAAGTCTGTCTGCCTTAGTAACATCAAAATCATAGGTTCCCTTTTGTTGTTTCAACCAGCGTTGACTAACTTGAGTGGGTTCCTTTGCCCAATTTAACTCAGCTGCAGCTATCTCATCTTCATCAATATACTCAGTCGCTTCATCCAAAAGCCTTGATACACCTCATTAGTGGCATTGTTCTTCTGAAAGCGATTATCTCTCCTAAATCCTTGGGCTTGATTACTCATAGCTGCTAAACGCTGTGCAAGTTGGCCAAGATCATCAAACTCTAAAACCGAACAACTTCTCCCTGATATTCGGCAACATTCCTGCTATAGCTATTCCAGGTAGTTGATCATCTGGTAAATTTAGAGAATAACACATATTCTTGGTCTCCCTAAATCTGCGAAGATACTCCAATGGTGTCTCATTTGTTCTCATCCTCAGACTCATGAGATCAACCAACTTCTTCTCATTAGTACCCGTATAGAAATATGAATGAAACTTCTGCTCTAGTTCTGCCCACGTACCAATGGAATGAGCTGGTAGAGACGTGAACCATGTGAAAGCTGGTCCTGTAAGAGACAAAGGAAAATATCGAATCCTCCAAGCTTCATCTGAAGCAGCTTCTCCAAGCTGCATTAAGTACCGACTGACGTGCTCTATGGTACTAGTATCATCTTGACCAGAAAACTTGGTCAAATCTGTTGGAGGCTTCACCCTTGGAGGCAACGCCACTCTGTTGTACCATTCTGGATAAGGAGACTTGTATGAATAGGATTGATTCTTTGGCTTCAAGCCGAACTGATTTTGCATCATATCAGCCATCCTGTGCATCAAAACATCAATGCCTGGATCCTGATTTCCTTGTACTTGCACTCCAGAAGGCAATCCTGAAACACTTCTATACCCTGGATTTGGCACAGCATTGATAGCACTGTAATCAGTAAATTCTTGATACCCATCTCCATACATATTCTTCTGCAATCTGTTTGATGCTGGAGAAACTCTATAAGCTGAAGGTGGCACTTCTCCTGTGGTACCAAATGTCACCTGGCCATAGGTGGGATGTGATTGCTTTTCAGTGTGAGTCAATCCACCTATATTTGAAGGCGACGCTACTTCTTTTCCAACAGGCTTCTCTTGATGCTTTGGAACATTGAAAAGCGTCGGCCCACTGAGTGGTCCAACATTTTCTTCGAAAGTATTTATCAACCATTGGACCAAAAGTACTGATCATGATTGCCCGAAAGGTATTCAGAAAAGCTGTGTGATGTGTGATGTTTGTCATGGTTTCTCCCATAGCTTTATAACCAGGGCTGCCATCTTCTGAGCATCCTCCTCTTCAGTGTAATCAGTTTGATGCGGAAGAAGAACCCTTGGCATTGACTGCTTTTGAAATACTTTATTGCTCTTGTTTTTGGAAAAAGACATCAAGCATTTCCGTTGGTATTGCTCACATGCTTGTAGCACTAAATCCTTGTAATTATCTGGCAATTCTGCCATGCTTACATCCAGAACATGATCATTGTTGATCTCAGATGCCATCTTGAACTAGCAGATGTCCCACCGGCGTGCCAAAAAGTGTGTTGACACAAAATGTGACGCACTGTGCCTCACACACAGCAAGCCGAAAAGCGTAGCTTCAATCGGGTTCCCGGGTGGGTGTTTATCCGGAAGCGTGCCAGTCAGTTTGACCTGAAAACTAACAAGGGATAAAAATTAAATGTCAAACCGGAACATGTCGGGTAATACCAGACAGTTCCACATATACGGCCCTGAAGCCACTTACAACGACATACAGCTATAGAGAGCTGTCTGCCAATGAGTTCATAAACCATTCAGCTAATCGTAAGATGAATGCACGTAAAACCTGATTGCCGAATACATGCATGGGAAGACATGTTTGAACAAGTGAAATTAATTATGAGTTAATGCATAACCAAGCTCGGCAGTCCAGCCGAATTGGGGTCCATGAAGAAGGAACGTGCAAATAAAACGATTAAACTAATCAAAACCTGCATCTGCCGCACGACACCTGGTTTGTTAAAGCTTAAACATGATTAACATGCATGAACCCGCGACATGTGACAATCTAGATTAAAATAATTCAGCCATTATGAGCACTATCTAGTTGCAAAGGTATATGAAAAGCAATGATCGTTGAAGCACGAATAAAACCACAAGAGAGAGAGGCCGAACAATATCAATCTAGATTGGGCAGAAGTGTGTTACAAATATATAAAATGTTTAACATGCAACACTGGATAACTTAATGAATCTATTTAGATTTGCCATATCTAAAAGAGCCGATAACTATCTTGCTTTCACTAAGCATATTGAGTAAACGCCTGCCGCACGGTATCTACTCATAAACAAAGCATAAGCAAAGACTTCTTGATTGTCAAGCAAAGATCCGCCGCACGACCATTGAAAACAAACAAGACTACTTGCATCACGTCTAAATCCACCGCATGATACTAAACATGATAACAAGGTTGTCGGAACTTACGGAGGTCGACGGATCGATGACTCCTCTCGAAGAACTCGACGACACGACAAGGACTCGAAAGTTGGCACGGGGCCGGTTGTATTGATTTGGTTGTGAACCCTTATTACAATGGTCGAGGGTCAATATTTATACCCTAGACAAAACGTGAGTCCTAGAGGACTACGATTTACAAAGGAACTTCTAAACAAACTTGGAAACTTACGATTCCTTACCCTAAACTTATAGATTCCTTTATTATTACAACTCTCATCTTTCCGATCGGTCTTGCCTGCCATCTTCTTTTTCCCGAATGGAGTTACCGCCTTCTAGAGTAACCGACCGCACAAGCATTTAGCCGACCGCTTGTTTTGTTTGCCGAACACCCTTCTTCCCGCATGTGGGTCTACCTGTCATCTTCCAGAATCGACCAAAATCCAGTGTTAACAACAGTAGCCCTAGGCGTCGCCTCCGTAAGCTCATCGTGCAGGACCAACACTACCCATGTTCCCAAACCTGACTTGCTTCATAAAAGATGTCTCAGGCGATTCAGGTAAGAAGCCAAAATGGCTCTCGAATGGAGCACCTGAAGGGGCAGAACCAACATGATGATGGTGCTGATCTGAAGAACCAAATAATGAAGCCTGACGGCTACTGTACAGGAATCCTTGGCCCTGAGTGCGACTGCTGGATGACAATGCAGGTCCGATTGCTGGTGGACGCCAAATAGGGGATTTTGAATGTTCTGAATATGGCTTTGGACTGCCCCAGAGAAACTGGGGCCCTGATAAAGTCCCAGGACTAGAACTCATGTGTTCACTGTTGTGATCTTGGTATGAGTGGGAGTGCTGAAATGCAGCTCCCAGGGACTGGTTACCATTTGAGAAGACTTGGTCATATTTAGACCGATTGTTATCCTTGCCGATAGGAGCAATCTTTGGAGCATTTGAAATCAGTGAAGGCATTCCGATAGGACTCATTCCATTTCCAGTTGGAGATCTCGTGAAAGCTTGCAGCATATTGTTATCTGTTGGACTACTATAGTGAGCCTGAGCCCATGCCCCTACCACAAGGATTAGAAAAAAAAAAGTAATTTTTATATATACAAGGGATTGACTCCAAAATACATGGGGGCAGCATTATACAAAAACTAGTTCCAACAGAAGTACCTGGAGGAGAGTTAGCAACGGGTGAACCAACATGAGGATGTCTGTAGCTTCTGGGCTCCTCTTGGTCCAAATCATGACCAAGCTGCTGCATCAAGCTATAAAAGAAGAAAACAAGAAAAATACATCAGGTCAGTAAACTACATTAGAAAATTTCAATTATTTAAGTAATGAAGTGCTTCACATGTAGGAAAAGTAAGTGAAACAGCTTGCTGCCCAAAACTCAATTTCAGACATGTAGATTCACTCACATTGTATCATTCATGCACTAATGAAACATGCATTAAAATGACTCAGGAAGAGGAGTAAAGAAACGGACATCTTAAATTGCAAGCGAATTATTCAAAATGAACCCAGCTGCCAGCCAGCACTGCACTATACATCTAACTTGCAAGCTTATTCAGTAGTAACTTTATGAGCCTCTAGAGTATCATCATGAGAATGTGGTATCCAGAACCACAGCAAAAAGACAGCTCCAACAAAAAATATTATTCAGAAAATATTGGTGAGAAGCGGTAACATGCAAACAAGCAAATAGTCTCGAAAACTAACTCAAAATCATACTTTCTGCGTGTTCCACCAGGACGACTTGGTTCCAACTTGATCCGCTTTCCAGCTATCTCACTTTTATTCAGTGACCGAAGTGCAGCCTCTGCTGCTCTTACATCATAGAACTCTATAAACTTATGATGTTTCTTGTTTGGTGTCTCTCTTATCTGCACATAGAAACCAAAGCACCATTCAGCACAAATAGGGAAGGAGGATCAAAAGCAGAAAGAAGGGAAACAATACTTTGCATGCTAACCTCCTTTACTTCCCCATATGCCCCAAAAATCTGGCGAACCTCTTCATTAGAAACTGATGGATCCAAGTTAAAAATAACAAGAGTTCCCTGGTTTAAATCTTTGTCAGATGGATTCTCCTGCAAAATCAACACAACAATCATTCCAAGAAGTGCTTTTGCTGGTGTCTGAAAAATAAAAGCAAAGCAACAAACGAACCTTTGGGATGGAAAAATGAATGTCCAGCTTTCTCCTCCTCAGAGGTTTGTTCTGCAATGCTCGCATTGCATTCCGTGCAGCTCTGATATCGAAATAAGATATCATTACAAAGCCCCTGTGCTTTGTTGCAGTGTAAAGGGTCCGGATGTCCCCATATTGCTGAAATAACAATAGACCACAATGATGTTCAACTTTTTAGTAGCAGAGACATTGAATGTGAGAATGGCACGACCGTGAGCTTATATTATATAACATAATACATGAAGGTGTCAAAATCATAAATGCTATGCATATATTTACAATCACTGCAGTTAATACCTCAAACAAAGATCGCAGCTCACAGTCCTCGACATTGCTATTGATGTTCCTTACAAACAAGGTCCTGGAAGGGTGCTCTCCAAATGGATGCTCCCCAGCCACAGTTCCTACAGTGCTTGGGACACCAAAAGGGTTGATGCCATTGCCTCTAGCCCCGTCGACAATACTTGAATTTGCAAAACTAACTGTGATGCTCTCCACAGGGTCAATGTCCAGCTCCATGCCCCCTCCATTGCCAAAGACATCAAACTCCTCCAATTCCTCCATGGTATTTGTCTGCCCAACGGGCTCAGTGTCATCTGTGATCCCCGCGAAAAACTCATCTTCGTCAGGCAACAAGTCATCTATCTGTCGAAGATCAAAATCAAACTTGTAGTCCTTCTCATCAGGATCATCAGCAAGCACTTTCATTTTGGCTGAAGTGTCATCCATTGATGGGGTACCATGAGCAGAATCAGAAAAGTCTGAAATAAATGGTAGGACATGTCATCAGGAATATGAAAACAACGTTGTCAACACGTACTAATGTTCAAAAGGGTACATTTGTGAGGTTTTTGATGCATTGGATTTGAGTGATAACAAACAGTGGCAGCATCACTCCAGAAAAAAGAACAATTTATAGGAATTAATCATCCTCTGTTCCCTCTCATGCCTTTTAATTTGCATAATAACTACCACACCCTGGCATCCATTGGTCAATTTCCGATGGCCAGAAAATCTTGTTTAGCCGTGAGCAGAGATGCTCTACGGACAGTAAAGTTCTTATTATGCAGAGCATGTAAGCATATGGCTAGAAAGTAGAAACATAGTATGGTTCAAGTGCATTATTATATTATGAAGATGGGAAGCAGAACATATACACTTCTGGTGAGGAAGAACCGGCAGTGAGCTTGAGAAGAGGCTTGTATCACCAAAGCCAGCACGAGCATTGAGCAGCGGTGGCAGAGGACCCCTCCAAGGGTTGTTATTTGCGGCCATCTGTCGTGACTTTGAGGCGGCAGGCACCGCAAGACCTGATACAATCTTACAAAGTTAAAGCAATTGCATTGAGAAATACACATGAAGAAGACATCAAGCAGGAAGTGGAATGTGTGATAGTCGCGGAATATGACCTGGAGGATTAAAATGATCTGACGATCGATCCATTACAGCATTTGCATTGGCAGGCAGATACCTGCAGGAGTAAACAAAAAGGGTTGAGCATATCTCATCGTCTGTCATTTACTCATTTGGGTTGGGTCATGCGCAGAAGAGTGAAGTTTATGGCAAAAACCCGATTTTTTTAGGGGCGGGGTGGGCCAGGGAGTTGATTGTGCAACTGGTGGACACGGCAATCTGAGACCAATAAGGTGGGTAGTTGCAATCTGTTGATTAGAACGAAGTTTGATCTAAGGTGAAGGGAAAAAAATGGCTTTTTTATTATTATTTTGTTTGGCACACGGGGTAGTCAAACATGCAAGGTCTTGAAAGAAAGGAATTGGATAGACGCAAACGCAACAAAGTTTGACCCAGAAATAGCGATGAGGAAGACGGAAGCAATCCAATCCAATCGCATCTCCAATCTGTCAACCATGCAAGGTCCGGTGGGGTGCGATGAATCTAGACTTGACGCGGGCAGGCGTGAAAGGATGAATGGAGTAGTGGCAAGGGAGTGAAGGATTACGAGCGGAGGGAGGGAGGGAGGGGGTTAGGAGTAGAACCGAGGAGGACGAACAGTGGTACAGGTAGGTGTAGTCACTGAACTGGCAAGGAAGGATTTGCGTCTGTTGTTCCTTGGGGGTTGAGGGAGAGAAGCGAAGTCCCCGAGGATTGGGAATCGGCAGCAATCTCTCTCGAGGCCATCATCGGTCACTGGGTCATCATCAGAAAGGAAAAAGAGAAGAGATGGAACCAAAGAGGGAGGGAAGACAACTCACCAGAGAAGAGCAGGCGGAGGCGGAACCCTAACACTGGAAGTGGGAGAAATCGAAATCTTTCCCTCTTGTCGGCGGGGGCGATAGCGGCGGACTACGAGATGCGGCAGCGGCGGACGAGGGCGAGGAGAGGCGCGGCGGCGGGCCGAAATCAATCGCTCTTGCGGCCGATTGTGTCCTCTCCTTTCCTTCCTTCCACTAGTCGTAGTCCCCTACTAGCTTTGTGCTAACACAAGGACTCCGACTAGGGAGTTTTATAAAGAAGACGACGACCGACGAGACACAACCAACACAAGCAAGGAAAGGGGCCGAAATTTCTCTCGCCTCTCGCCCTGCTCTTACCTGCCTGTGTGCCTGCTCTTCCTCTTCCTCTTCCTCTTCCTCTTCCTCTCCTCTCCCTCCACGGCACCTGCTACAAGCAATCGCAGCAGTCCAGTTTCTCATAATCGAGTTTATTTATTGTCTATGTTATTTATATATATATTTACATGATAATAATATGATGATGAGTATACAAGGGAGGGAGACGACAGATCAGATGAGGCCAAGAAATAAGATATTTAAAAATAAATAAATAATATATACTCCTATATAGCAATATTATACATCGATCGACTGATTATTTCACTCACCAAAAAGGGAAGAGAAAAAGAATGAAAGCAAAGAAAGAAATCCATCGCAGTCTGGTGGTAGACAGCGACATCCAGCAGCTATATTGATGATTGGTGTGAGCCTGGACCGGGAGCCCGCGTGTTCATCTCTTCTTCTCATTCTCACGTGCGCCTTCCACCTCCTCTGGTGCTCAATGAGCATGACACATGGGTCCCGCGTCAGACGGAGCCTCACGTGTCAGTGGGGGTACGGGTGCCCGGCTCCGTCGGACGGACTTGGTGGACAAGTGGCGGGCCCATGCGCGCAGCCAAAGCCAAGTGGGTCACACCTGTCAGTGACGTCATCTAATCTAATCTAATCTGTCCTCCTACTCTTATCTGGATTGGAGTGGCGTCTGGCGTCCGCGCCTCGTTCCTCGACTCAGGGGAGTGCTGTCGCTGCCGCTGCCGGAGCGGTGGGTGATGCCAAGCCTACTAAGAGCGTCTCCAACAACGCACGCAAACGCCGACGCAATCGCAAAATCTATCGTGTACAGTGTTTTACGTCCAAAATTCACGCTCCAACGGCGGATGCAAACAAGGCAGCCATTTTGCCTCGCCGGCGAGTCGCAACGCAAAAACGCGTCGCCTCTCTCGACGACGCAAACCACTGTAGACGGAGGCGCCTGTGCGACGGAGGCCGGCGGAGCGGAGCCCGCGGCGGAGCTGACGCTCGCGGTCGGCAGAGCCGCGCCCTGTGGTGCGCGCCTTGCCGAAGAGGTCGAGTGATACGACGGCCGCCCGGAGCTCGCCAGCCATGGCCTCCATCACCCGCGCCGCTCGTGGAGGCCCTCCTAGCGCCGCGCCCGCGCCGCTCGTGGTCCAACGGCGGAGGCAGCCTCGTCCGCGTCGGATGCGGACGTGCCCGCGCCGCTCGTGGTGGCCCTCCCCGCGCCGCGCCCGTGGCTGGCGGAGGCGGCCCTCCCCTCGCCTTGCCCGCGCCGCTCGTGGTGGCCGGCGGAGGCAGCCTCGCCCGCGTCGGATACGGACGCGCCCGCGCCGCTCGTGGTGGCCCTCCCCGCGCCGTGCCCGTGGCCATCGGAGGCGGCCCTCCCCTCGCCGCGCCCGCGCCGCTCGTGGTGATGAAACGAATAGAGGGGCGCCGGGCTCCCTACGAGGGAGGGAGAGAGAGGGGCGTGGATTTGGGTCTGGGTCTGTTGGAGAAGGCGAGATTTGGTTGCGAGAGCTTTTTACTGTAGGTGACCTATACTACTGAATGGGTATCGTGTTTGGGTTATTTCTGTTGGAGACAGTCTAATATACAACAACATACCCTTTTAGTCGTAGACAAGTTAGAGTAGGTTTGAGTTAAAATTTACTAAGAGTCTTAAGTTACGGTTCAGACACTTTTTAAGTTTTCTTCAAACCCTACCACGTAACATTTCTTGGTATCTTGCTATAAGCCTTCTCTAAACCAATGAAAACCACGTGGAGGTTCTTCTTCTGCTCTCTACACCGCTCCATAAGTTGTCTTATTAAGAAGATTGCTTCTATAGTTGACCTTCCAGACATGAAACTAAATTGGTTTATTGATATTTATGTCGTTCCTCGCAGACGCTGCTCGATGACTCTCTCTCTCATAACTTCATAGTGTGGCTCATCAACTTAATTTCCCGATAATTAGTACAACTTTGATATCTCCCTTGTTCTTGTACATTGATACCAATATACTACCGATGCATATGCATTTCAAATTAAATAAATTAATGGATTTAATAGAGATAACATCTCCAATAAATACTACTCCCTATGTTTCAAATTATAATAACTATATGTACATAGAAAAACCAAAACTAACTTATAATTTGAAATGGATCGAGTATCAGGTACGTATTGTTGTTGTTGTTGTTTTATTACAACTTCTCTAAAGAACAATATGGCCCAGGGGCTCTTGATTCCAAATATAAAACATTACATGTTTCTCAAAAAGAAGCATTATGTCATCCTTTATAACATTTTTTTGTTTTCTCTGTTTTTCCTATACAGTTTTGTATGTTTCCTGCTAAATTTCTGTAGTTTTAGATGGCCTTTATTTGTATTTTCTACATAATACGAGATATCTTGCCAAAGGTAAATATTGTACTCCCTCGTTCCAAATTACAGAACATTTTAGTTTTCTACATACATACCATTTTGCTATGTCCACATACATAGTAAAAAGTGAGAGCCAACCCATTTTTTGTGTTGTCACATGACTGCAACGATGTTTTGTGTTTTCTTCTGCAAAGTAGTGTTTATAGGTGAAGATTTTTCATGGTTTAGTGAAGTCTACATCAATGACTTTTGAACCCATATCCGACCCTAGTAAAAGCAATATATCTAGAAAAAACTAAAATATCTTATAATTTGGAATAGAGAGAGTGCAATGATCTTTCTTTCATTTTTGTTGGTATATGTATGAACAAAAAGAGATTAATAGGAGTTGTCCAAGAGCTCACTAGAACAACTCCCTAACTCTTTTTTACAAAAAAAAAGAAAAGAAAAGGTCATCCAACAGTTTTGTAGCTAAACTCCATAAAGATAAGCACTTGATAAATCTCCTCTTCAATTCACACGTATGCATATGTTTCGAGTTGCTATCCGTCCATGCGCAAGCTCTGCCATGGTATTCGCGCACTTTTCCTCCTCTCCTGTCCCAATTTTTCCTCCTACTCAGTTTTTAAGTTTTAGGAAGCTAATTGTTCGAAACAAATAGAGAAGTACTAAAATAGAGCTCATTGTTTATTTTGTTCATCTAGCATAATCATTGGTTTACAAAGTAATTTTTAAGGAGTTTTTGGAAATGCTCTAAAATAACTTAAATATCATCTACCGAGAAAAATAGTATTATTCTATCTGAAAGGATCAAGATGCCCAAGAGGGGGGTGAATTGGGCTAATTCTAAATTTTCTTGCAATAATTAAATCCTACGGTTAGCCCAATTAACCCCTTGTGCCTAGAAAAGTGTTTCTATTACTCTAACGCACAAAGGACTTGCAACCTATGTTCCAAACTTACTCTAGCATAGCAATTCTATGAATGTAAAGGCAAGTATTGAATTGCTCAAAGTAAATGCTCAAAGTAAATAGAGAGAGAGGAACAGCGGCGATGTTTTGCCGAGGTATCGGAGAGTCGTCACTCCCCACTAGTCCTCGTTGGAGCACCCACGCAAGGGTGTAGCTCCCCCTTGATCCGTGCAAGGATCAAGTACTCTCTATGGGTTGATTCTTCGATACTCCGTCGCGGCGAATCACCCAAAGCCGCTCACAACTTGAGTTGGGTCACCCACAAGCTCTGCCGGGTGATCACTAAGCTCCTAATCACCACCAAGCCATCTAGGTGATGGCGATCACCAAGAGTAACAAGCACAAACTCTCACTTGACCACTCGAAGCCTAATGAGAAGATAGATGCACACTTGGCTACTCTTAATTCACTAATGAGGCTACTCTCTTGGATTCTCAAATCTCAATCACCTCACTAGGACCTTGCTCTTCTTGGCACTCACAAACGTGTTTCTCAGCTGTTGGAATGAGCAAAAGTGACTCCACACACGAGTGGAGCTTCTATTTATAAGGCAGCCTGAAAAACGAACCGTTATGAGCTTCTGCGGGGTGACCGGACGCTCCGGTCGTATTGACCGGACGCTCCGGTCAGTTCAACCCGTAAACCTAGTGATAATGTGTTGATCAGACGCTGGCAGGGTCCGATCACCACTGACCGGACGCGTCCGGTCGCATTAAACCCTCACTGGAACCTTACTGTACTCGACCGGACGCTGAACCCCCAGGGTCCGATCAGTACTGACCGGACGTGTCCGATCACAAATTCCCTTCTCTAGAACCTTACTAGGAGTCGACCGAACATTGCCATTCAGTGTCCGGTCACTTGACCATTCCAGCGTCCGGTCGCACCGAACGTAGTCTCTTGATCAAATGAACTGATCGGACCCTGCGGCTAGCGTCCGGTCGCACCGGAGCCAGCGTTCAGTCAGCATTTGACCCTCCATTCACTTCCAACTCTCGAACATATGTGAATAAAGTTTGCTCCAATGGATCATAGGGCTGTTGTGGAGCTACCTAGTGCTAGTTTTAATAAGTGTGCACCACACCTAACTCACTAGACTCACCTAGGTCAAGCTACCCGTCCATACCCCCCTTAATAGTATGGCCAAAGGGAAAAAAACAAAGTCCTAAACTACTCTAAGTGTCACTCCAACTCCAATCGACACTTAGAACTAGTCATCCTTAATCTTGTCGCCCATCCTTTGAAAACAGAAACGATTTCCATCGTAGGGGCATGACCACCTCGATTGCCCAATCGATCTCTATTACCATGACCTAACTTAATTGCCTCTGCAAAACACACGTTAGTCATAGTAATTTTGTATTGTCATTAATCACCGAAACCCAACAAGGGGCCTAGATGCTTTCACTATCCTTTTTGTACACGTGTCTCAAAAAAAACCTAGTTGCTGATTAAGAGCACACATATCATCTTCATTCTTGCCCCTAGACGGGGAGTTAAGGTCTTGTTTGTCTCTGGTAGTGATCGTTAATTTGAGCGTTCATAATCCCTTGTAGAAATAAAGAACTAACTTTCATCTCATATTGCATAATTAGGTTATTTACATTCTAAAATTCAACAACCTACTAACCATGGGTTTTTTTGCACTATGGCATACAAACTCACCTACGATGCCATTATAGACATAATGTGTTGCTTCTTTTTTTCCTCCCACCAAGCTCATCTTTGTTCAGTCATGTCTTTGCCATTGTCTTTGGCAGAGTTAGAGCAAATCCGACGAGTGCGCCTGTCTTGTGGGTGCTGAAAGCATCTAGGCCCCTTGTTGGGTTTCGATGATTAATGACAATACATTATTACTATGACTAACGTGTGTTTTGCAGAGGCAATCAAGTTAGGTCATGGTAATGGAGATCGATTGGGCTATCATGGTGGTCATGCCCCTACGATGGAAATTGTTTTGGTTTTCAAAGGATGAACAACAAGGTTAAGGATGGACTAGTTTTAAGTGTCGATTAGAGTTGAAGAGACACTTAGAGTAGTTTAGGATTTTGTTTTTCCTTTGGCCATACTATTAAGGGGGCTATGGATGGGTAGCTTGACCTAGGTGAGTCTAGTGGGTTAGGTGTGGTGCACACATGCTAATCCTAGCACTAGGTAGCTCCTGAAAAGCCCTTAGATCCATTGGAGCAAACTTCATTCACGTACGTTCGAAAGTTGGAAGTGAATGGAGGGTCAAATACTAACCGGACTGCTCGCTCAGGGTCCGGTCAGTTCATTTGACTAAGGTGTTTTCGTCTGGTGTGACCGGACGCTGAGGGCCAGCGTTCGGTCGACTCCAGTAAGGTTCCAGAGAGGGAAAATCATGATCAAACGTGTCCTGATCAGTGCTGACCAGATGCTTGGCTAGCGTCTGATCACACTTTAAACACTGGAGTTCGAGGTGAACTGACCGGCGTGTCCGGTCAACATGACCAGAGCGTCCGGTCACCCCACAGAGGCACATAACGGTTCATTTTTTAGCCCATGTTATAAATACTTCCTCCATTCATGTGGGGGGCTTTTGCTCACTCCAACAGCTAAGAAACACCTTTGAGAGTGCTAAGAAGAGCAAGGTTCTAGTGAGGTGATTAAGATTTGAGAATCCCAAAGAAAGCCCTCATTAGTGAGATCAAGAGTAGCAAAGTGTGCATCCACCCTTCTCATTAGGCTTATCGTGGTCAAGTGAGAGTTCGTGCTTGTTACTCTTGGTGATCGCCATCACCTAGACGGCTTGGTGTGATTGGGAGCTTGGTGATCATCTGGCGGTGCTTGTGGATGACCCAACTCAAGTTGTGAGCGGTTGTGGGTGATTCACCGCGATGGAGTGTCGAATAATCAACCCATAGAGAGCATTTGATCCTTGCGCGGATCAAGGGGGAGCTACACCCTTGCGTGGGTGCTCCAACGAGGACTAGTGGGGAGTGGTGACTCTCTAATACCTCAGCAAAACATCGCCGCGTTCCTTCTTCTCTCTTTACTTTGAGCATTTACTTTGAGCAATTCGATTCTTGTCATTTACATTCCTAGAATTGCCATGCTAGAGTAGGATTGGAACTTAGGGTGCTAAACTTTTAAGTGTTAGATCAATAGAAACACTTTCTAGGCACAAGGGGTTAATTAGGCTAACCGTAGAGTTTAATTATTGCAAAGAAATTTAGAATTAGCCCAATTCACCCCCCCCTCTTGAGTATCTTGATCCTTTCAAATGGTATCGGAGCCATGTGCTCATGTATTTAGGCTTAACCGCCTAGAGAAAGATGTCTCACGGGGATGGACCTCCTCCTATCTTTGAGGGGGATGATTTTTCATATTGGAAAATTCACATGGAGGCGTACTTAGAAGCTCTAGATGTTGGAATACTTAGAGCCGCCTCATAAGGCTTACCAAAACCTCAGGATGCTACTAACCTACAAGGCGATGAGGTGAATTACAAGAAATGGAATACAAAGGCTTGAAACACCATCTTTAGAGGTCTTTGCAAAGATGTGTTCAACCGGGTGAGGAACCACAAAGACACCCATGCACTATGGTCGGACATTTGTGCACTCCATGAGGGAACAAAGAGTGAATATGAGGAATGCTATCATCTTGTCATGAAAAAGCTTAACTCTTTAGAGATGCTTCCTAAAGAATGTGCTAATGAAATATATTCACGTTTGAATGTTCTTGTAGAGGAAGTTAATGGACTTAGACTCACTCAAATGCAACCATCTGATGTTGTAAGAAAGATCTTGAGTGTCCTCTCCATTGACAAATATGGGCATATTGTGACTGTGCTCAATCAAGGTGATCTTTCCATCGCTACACCGACACAAATCTTGGAAAAGATCAATGCTCATGAGATGTACATGCACATCACACCTCAAGATGGCTCATCCTCTAACAAGAAGAAAGAAAAGGACTTAGCATTCAAAGCTAGTCAAGAGAAGGGCAAAGCAAGGCTTGAGTATGAGAGCTCAAGTGATGATGAAGTTGATGATGCAAGCCTTGCTCTCATGGTGAGAAAAACCGCCAAGATGCTAAAAAAGCTCAACAAGAGTGGCATCAAGTTTGATGACAAGAAGAAGAAGTTCTTCACTAGATCTAGAAGGAAGCCAATCTCCGAGATGGATTGCTACAATTGTGGAGGACTTGGTCATCTAGCTCACCAATGCATAAAGCCCAAGAAAGACAAGTTCAAGAACAAGGGCAAGAAAGATGACTCAAGTGATGAAGATGAGAAGAAGAAAGACAAGCCATACAAGAAGAGAGATGGCAAGAAGAAGGACTTCCACAAAAAGAAGAAGAGTGGAAAGGCATACATCGTCGATGATTGGCTCACAGACATTGATTCATCTAGTGGCTCATATGATGATGATAGTGACAATGAGAAGATGGCCGCCATTGTTATTGACTCTTCATCATCTTCACCGCCACCATCGCCATCATCCTCTACACACCTATGCCTTATGGCCAAAGGTGAACGCAAGGTATCAAATGATGATAAGAGTAGTGGTGATGAACATGCTAGTAATGATGATAGCGATAGTGATGATGATGAATATGAATCACCTTCTTATGATGATCTTATTAAATTGCTAAATAAATACTCCAAGATCATTATAAAGACTAGAGCTAAGAATGACAAGCTAGAAGCTAAAAATAATTCTCTTTTAGCTAAATGTGATATAACCGAAAAGGCTAGTGTTGAGCTTAGAGAAGCAAATAAAGCTATGTCATCCAAACTCAAGGAGCTCAAATCTTCTAAGAAAGAGCTTAAAGATAAACATGATAAACTTCAGAGGATACATAAAGAGCTTATCACTAGCCATAATATGCTAAAAGTTGAATATACTACTCTTAAGATTAATCATGATAATCTTATTATTGCTCAAGAATATTTATCCAATGAACCACATGATGGTACTAACAATATTGTTAAGATTGATATAGCTACATCATGTGATGATTTGATTATTGAGAGCATTGAGCAAAGTTCTAGTAGCAAGGGCAAGCAAGTGGTTAAGGCTGATGATTATGATGAGTTTGTCAAGCTCAAGAATGACAATGAAAAACTCAAGAAAGATCTTGAAGAACTCAAAACCACCAAGTCTATAGTGCTAGAAACTCTTGTTCATGATGATGGTTTGATCCTTGAGAATGAAAAGCTCAAAGAAGAGAATAAGAAGCTCAAGGAAGAGAAAAACAATGATGCTCTTAAGGAAGAGAACAAGAAGCTCAAGTTGGAAGAAAGAGCATCTCAAGATTGGATTGAGCAAGTTCACTAGAGGCAAGTATCTTCAAATTGGGCTACTAATAAACACCATCATGAAGATGGATAGAAGTGGCATTGAGTACATGGCAAACAAAGAGAAGAAGGCTCAAGCTCAACAACAACAAAAGCCAAAGCCAAAGAAGTGTTTTGAGTGTGGACAAGAAGGTCACTTTGCTCATGAGTGCCAAACTCCACCACCACAACCCTTGCCCTAAGCATGCTAGACATTTTGCCTTCAATGCTCACTACATGCTTAGAAAGGATTCTAGTGGAAAGATGAAAGTCATGTTCTTAGGACCTCCTAATAAGAATAGGCCTAAGAAAATTTAGGTTGCTAAGTCACTTGTTGAGAAGGTGAAGGGCCCTCAATAAGTTTGGGTTCCTAAAGCTTGATCTCTTGTGTGTAGATGAACTACAAGATCAGTGGAAGTCATTGAGTTATTGATAGTGGTTGCACACAACATATGACTGGTGATCCTCATATGTTCACCTCACTAGATGAAGAAGTAGATGGATAAGAAAGAATCATATTTGGAGATAATTCAAAGGGCAAGGTTAAAGGATTGGGCAAAGTGGCAATATCAAATGATCATTCTATCTCAAATGTGCTATATGTTGCTTCATTGAGCTTCAACTTGCTATCCGTTGGACAATTATATGATCTTGGCTTTCAATGCTTGTTTACCGAGAAGGAAGATGTTGTATCTAAGAAGGATGATGATCAAGTGATATTCAAAGAATTTAGATACAACAACCTATATCTAGTGGATTTTACCTCCGAAGATGCAAATTTGAAGACTTGCCTATTCACCAAAATAATACTTGGGTAGCTATGGCATAGAAGACTTGCTCATGTTGGGATGAGCTCACTCAAGAAGCTAATAAAGAATGATTTGGTGAGAGGGTTGAAGGATGTGAAGTTTGAGAATGACAAGCTTTGTAGTGCATGTCAAGCCGGCAAGCAAGTTGCAAATACTCATCCAACCAAAGCTTTCATGTCAACCACAAGAGTGCTACAACTCCTTCGCATGGACCTATTTGGGCCAACAACATACAAGAGTTTGAGAGGAAATTTTTATTGTCTTGTGATTGTTGATGAGTATTCAAGATATACATAGGTATTCTTCCTTCATGACAAATCCAAAGTTGCATCTTACTTCAAGAAGTTTGCCAAGAGAGCACAAAATAAGTTTGAAGTGAAGCTCAAGAAGATAAGAAGTGACAATGGGAAGGAATTTGACAATACAAACATAGAAGCATATTGTGATGAAGTTGGGATCAAGCATGAGGTCTTCGCAACATATACTTCTCAATAAAATGGTGTAGTTGAGAGAAAGAACCGAACATTGATCACTCTTGTAAGAACAATGCTAAATAAGTACAACACCCCTGAAGCTCTATAGGCGGAAGCTATCAACACCGCATGCTATGCATCCAACCGCCTATTCCTTCAAAAGTTCCTTGGCAAGACACCTTATGAGTTGCTCAATGGGAAGAAGCCGGACGTCTCTTTCTTTAGGGTGTTTGGTTGTAAATGCTACATCTACAAGAAGCGGCAACACCTAGGGAAGTTTCAAAGACATTGTGATATTGGTTTTCTTGTTGGTTACTCATCAAAGTCCAAAGCATATAGAGTATTTAATCACGCCACCGACTTGGTTGAAGAAACATATGATGTGGAATTTGATGAATCTAACGGCTCCCAAGGAGCACATGAGAATCTTGATGATGTAGGTGATGAACCATTGAGGGAGGCTATGAAGAATATTCTGGTTGGAGACATCATGCCTAAAGATGATGAAGATGATGTACAAGTGATTGATCTACCTTCTTCATCAAGTGTGCCACAAGATGATGATAAAGATGGGAGAATAGAAAATAAAGACACTCATGTCTCCCATGATCAAATGGTGGTACAAGCACAAGATGTTGATGCTCCACAACCTCCTCCTCAAATGGTCAATAGAAGAAATACACCTCTACTATAAGATCATCCACAATATCTCATCATAGGGAGTCCATCAAAGAGTGTAATGACTCGCTCACAAAAACTTGCTTTATTTATTGCTCATCACTCTTTTGTCTCTTGCTATGAGCCTACCAAGGCAGAAGAAGCTCTTCAAGATCCTGATTGGATAAATGCCATGCATGAAGAGTTGAATAACTTTACCTGCAATGAAGTTTGAACTCTTAAAGAGAGGCCAAAATGTGCAAGAGTCATTGGAACAAAGTGGGTGTTCCGAACAAGCAAGATGATCAAGGCATAGTTGTGAGGAACAAGGCAAGACTAGTTGCAAAGGGGTTCTCTCAAGTTGAAGGATTGGATTTTGGAGAGACCTTTGCACCGGTTGCAAGACTAGAAGTCATTTGTATCCTCCTTGCATATGCATCATATCATGAAATGAAACTATATCAAATGGATGTGAAAAGTGCATTTTTAAATAGCTTTATTAATAAACTAGTCTATGTTGATCAACCTCCCGAGTTTGAAGACCCTAGATATTCTAATCATGTTTATAGGTTGTCCAAGGCATTATATGGGCTTAAGCAAGCCCGAAGAGCTTGGTATGAGCGTCTTTGGGACTTTCTCATTGAGAAGGGCTTCACCATAGGGAAGGTCGATACCACACTATTCATCAAGAAGCTTGATGGGCACATCATCATTTGTCAAGTGTATGTTGATGATATCATCTTTGGATCATCAAATGAAGATTCTTGCAAAGAGTTTGATGAATTGATGTCAAAGGAGTTCGAGATATCAATGATTGGAGAGCTTATATTCTTTCTTGATTTTCAAATCAAATAAATGAGAGAAGGGATTTTTATCTCTCAAGAGAAATATACAAATGATCTTCTCAAGAGATTCAAGATGGATGAATATAAGCCAATCAAGACACCAATGCCAACTAATGGACATCTCGATCTAGATGAGGGAGGTAACACGGCTGATCAAACTATCTGCCGCTCTATGATTGGTAGCTTGTTATATTTGACCACATCTAGGCCCGACATCATGTTTAGTGTGTGTATGTGTGCAAGATTTCAAGCCAATCCTAAGAAAACTCATTTAATTGCCGTAAAAAGAATCCTTAGGTATCTTAAGCACACACCAAGTATTGGCCTTTGGTATCTTAAAGGAGCTAGATTTGAATTAATTGACTATTCCAATTTGGATTATGCCAGTTGTAAAGTTGATAGAAAAAGTACATCCAGATGGTGCCATTTGCTTGGTAGATCACTTGTGTCTTGGTCCTCTAAGAAGCAAAATAGTGTGGCTTTATCCACCGCCAAAGCGGAATACATTGTCGTGGGTGCTTGTTGTGCACAAATACTTTACATGAAACAAACTTTGCTAGACTATGGTGTAGTTCTAGATAAGTACCTCTTTTGTGTGACAATGAAAGTGTGGTAAAATTTGCAAATAATCCGGTTCAACACTCTCGCACCAAGCACATAGATATCCGCCATCACTTTCTTAGAGATCATGTTGCTAAAAATGATATATCATTAGAAGGTGTAAGGACCGAGGATCAATTGGCAGATATCTTCACTAAACCGCTAGATGAGGCGACTTTTTGTCGATTGCGGAATGAGCTCAATGTTCTTGATTTTAGTAACTTCACTAAAAATGAGCTTGTGTTGTCCCTTGCATTGCATTGTAATATACAACATGTTTAATTTTTGGTAATATAGGGCTTGTTTAACATGGTTAAGATAACTACCGTAAAGCGTGTTAAGAAGCTTAACCTTGGATCAAACTTGACAAGCAACTAGATTTATCTTCAAGTATTGCATTGCATATGTATGAATGTTGTTTTATCATTTATCTTCAATTGCCCTCTTATTGTCTATTTTCATAAAAAGAATAGTAGCCTAAGGCAAAATATTTTTGAAAAACATGAGGGTTTGAGAGAGGTCACTCACATCAGTTCCAATTGGTGTTTATTTGGATCTTATTGGAGTTGGGACTTGATTGGGAACAGGCAGTATGAAGGACTTTAAAGATTCGCTGGAAAAGGAGTGACCGGACGCTGCATCGGACTCTGATGTCCGGCATCTGGTCAGTTCACAGGAGGTGAACCTACTACGAAGGAGTAACTGGACGCTGAAACAGTGTTCTCCCAGCGTTCGGTCAGATGGTGGCTCTACGTCCGGTCGATCGAAGACGAAGGAGACAGCTTGCACCGGACTCTAGCTGTGTCCGGTCGGGGTTCACCGGACGCATCCGGTCATGATTCTAGGGGATTTGGACCTCTCTGGAATCGATCGGATGCTGGATGGCAGCGTTCGGTTGCTGCCACCGGAGCATCCGGTCAGTAGAAAACGTGCATGTTCTAGATTCTTTTCCCATTTCCTTTTCTGACACGCGGGGGACCCCCATATAGCCCTATTCACCACGTGCGTCTTTACCTAATCCACCATCATCGCCGTCGCACCTCCGTTCCCGAGCTGCATCGCCATTGCGCCCTAACCGCCGAGCTAGCCTCCGCCGCCGCTATCCTGCGTCATTGTCGCCCATGCTCCAGTGCCAGTGCCCTGCGCCTTTGCTTCAGGCCACCGCTCCCATATAGTAGCCCTAGGTGCCGCCTCCGCAAGCTCATCGTGCAGCAAGCTCTGCCACCGAGCTCATGCGGGTGAGCCGCCATGCTTCGTGCTAGCACCGCCACGAGCCCATGCTGCTCCACCGCGCCTCCCCGTGTCCGTGCGCTCCCGCTCATTAGCCGTTATGCCATCGTGCCCTAGCTCTAGTGCCACCATGCCCTAGCTTCATCGCCGTCGGTGCCCTAGCCACTACTCTCCTCGCTGATTCATCACAGTGTGTCGCCAACCCTAACCTCTAGTTGCCGACCCGTTGGTTCCCCGATCCGTTCCTCTTCTCATCGTTTTGCTGGTTTGTCAGGTAGCAAGCCCTCGATTCAATTTCACACCTAATTGCTTGCTTTCTTAGGGTTTCGTATCTCTAGATGAATAATTAAAATTACTTGTATATCCTATCTATTCTTTCATGTAGCGAGTCGGTGCCGTTGAGGTCCTTTTTTGTAGTTGTCAGTCAACTCGGGGCCAAGCTCACGAGTACGGATCGAGGCCAAGCCTCAGAAGTGACAATTGACAGTTGTTTCTTATCAGCGATAGTTTTTCTTTTCAGATCCAACCTATGGTTTGCGTCAAGAATGTTGGAGGTGGTCCTAGTGATGAGGATCCGAGACACCCGCCTCGCTTGCCTACAGATCCAAAAGGCAAGGCAACGAAGAAACTTGCAACAAAGAAGCGGAAGTATCCAGATGTAGACACAGCTAGAGCAGTCGTAGTTGCAGAGGCTGCTATCGGGGACCTAACACCAGGTACCCTAGGAGGTGGAACCAATAACCATCGAACATTAAAAACTTCTGGACGGACAAGGGCGCCGCTACGTTTCTTGCCCGAATGACGGGAGTTTGGTTCCGCCTCGCGTGACGCCTTTGGGCCAGCTCTGCCTTGCTCGAGGGCTTAGAGATAGACTTTGCCTCGCTCGACGCCTTTAGGCCAGCTCCGTCTCGCCCGAGGGCTTAGGGATAGACTCCACCTCACCCGACCCCTGAGGGCTAGGCTCGGTCTCGCCCAAGGGATAAGGGCCAGCTCCACCTCGCCCGAGAGCTTAGAGATTGACTCTGCCTCGCCCGACCCTCGAGGGATGAGCTCGGTCTCGCCCAAGGGATGCCCACAGCACTACTTCCTGCTCTGACCCCATGACTTCAACCCCGCGACCGAGGCTCATGGGAAGCCTGCTCATCGCTCTTCTTCGATCGGCGCACTAAGGGCCGACTGGAGCCATCTGACCGGGGGCTCCCCGTTCAGAGGGAACCAGAAGACATGTTGAGAAAGGCAAGGCATGGCTCATAAGTCAAAACCACTATACCAGAGTCCATACCCTGCGCTTCGATAGGAAAAGTACTACCAGTGAACGACGGGATGGATGTTTTAGACCCTTCCAGGCGTAGCAGAGCCTGAATAGTGTTGTGGGCGCGTGCACTTCACCCTACAGAGTTGTGGGCGCCGCCTTCAGCCCTCAGGCACAGAACCCGATGTAGATATATGACAACCACTATGGTCCAGAAAAAGACTTGCGTCCTCCACAAATGATGGATATGCTATCACCACGATATGATCCCAGGGGAGAGGCACCCGCTTCATGGCCCCTCAGGCCCACTAGATCGGAATATTCGCTTTAGCCTTCGGACGCCCCCTCCGATCAAAAGGCTTTGCCCACAGCACTGCTTCCTGCTCTGACCCCGTGACTCTGACCCCATGACCGGGGCTTGCAGGAAGCCTACTCACCACTCTTCTCTGACCAGCGCACTGAGGGCCGACTGGAGCCATCCAACCAGGGGCTCCCCATTTAGAGGGAACCAGAAGACATGCGGAGAAAGGCAAGGCATGGCTCATAAGTCAAAACCACTGTACCAGAGTCCATACCCTATGCGGGGCAGTACTCTGTAGCCATCCTGACATTCTACAGTGGCATCGATAGTACTGTAGGCGCTTATCATCCTTTTGCACCCACCAAAATGGACAACAAGGCTTGGTAGACGTGAACAACAAGGCTAGGTAGCGTATGCATTCGAGCCCTCTCACTTATAAAGCCATCCCCTTCATCTATAAAAGGGGATGTGCTTCCTTCAACGAAGGGACCGACGCTTGACAAACAACACATCACACAGTCAAGCTGCTATCAGGCTCTTGACATCCTTTCGACCCTTCCATTAGAGATCTGGGACCAGTCCCTCTCTCGACCATTTGTACCCCCTACTACGAACCATTTTTGGTGCTAATAACATGAGCAGCAACAGACTGGACATAGGGACATTCAGCCTGAACCAGTATAAATCTTGTGTCCATTAGCACACCATCCAGGCCTAACGCGTATAACTATAAATTTACTCGCCGGTGCTTATTCGAAACACCGACAGTTGGCGCGCTAAGTAGGGGACTTTACGTGTTCCAAATCAGGCCTCAGATGGTCAACCACGCAATCAACTAGGTCTCGGGTGCACACATGTGTTTCGGTGACTTGGATTTCATCGTCACACTGGGTGGAGAGCTAGCAATGACCCACACGGCTGTCCAGTCTCTCCCTCCCATCAACTTCAGCTACCGGAGGCTTAAGGGCTAGCCCAGTGTCTCCCTTGGGCCCTAGTCATCTAGGGAGGCCCCGCACCACATCACCCTCTCTCTGGAACACTCCACATGGTGCGCCTCGACGGCATTGCGGTTCAGCCTCCGCAACGCTGTGGCAATCGCTGGCCACCATCTGGCACTACGCATGGTCCAGCCGCCTATGGACAGCGAGTTCATGGGGACAATTGAACACAATCCCGAGACACTCCACGGGCTCCTCATGGAGGAACCAGAGTCATCCTCCAACTCTAACTCTAGTAGGGGGAGCCATCACCCTTCCCAGGAATGCTTCATGACGCAAACCCCCGAGGGGCATGTCCAAAGCGTCTCTAGAGAGGAGGCAACCCTAATGCTAGGACTGAGGGGGAGGCGGTGGCTCCATCTCACATAAGGATGGAGCAGCTAAGAGCGTGAAAGCTGGAGATCGATGATGTCGGACAACAGCTTGTCCGGGAGTACCGAAAGATCGATGAGGAAATCAAGTGTCGCAGAGATAGTGGGCACGCACGCGCCATGGCCCATGATGTGCACTAGAGGATCCTCACCAACGATGGGACTCTCCCTCACTTAGCTCGGGCAAGCCAGAACATCGCCACCGTGACGGCCTTGCTTCACGGCCTCCTGGAGGCCGCGACGTCTGAGGATCACTGGGCCCACCAAGAGATTCGCACATTGCTCGAGCGCGCGGTGGCGCAGTAGGCGGAGAGATCATTGTCTCAGTAACGCGAGTCCGACGCTAGCCAGCGCACGCCCTCGGTATGCCCCGCCAAGGACACGTCTATTCACCAGACACCGCCAGGCGGTAGGTAGCACTCTGCTGTCTTGGTACATCAATGTCTCGGCCATAACCGTGACGTGTGCAGCACCATCAATGCCCGCAGGTGCACCCATGGTGACGGAAGGGAAGGAGCTCGCCGGGGCTATCATCCCCGACACGGCAGACGCTATGACAGCGGTGAGGACCGGAGCCCGAGCCCTAGCCTACCAGGCCCTCAGGCCTTCGGCCGACACATCCTCAACGCTGCTTTCCCACAAAGGTACCGACCACCCACCAATATCCCTAAATATTCTAGAGAAACAAACCCTGGGCTTTGGCTCGAAGACTATCGGCTTGCCTGGCAAGCCAGTGGTGCGAGCGATGACGATTTTATTATTCGCAATCTCCCGCTATTCTTGGCCGATTCGGCACGAGCGTGGTTGGAGCACCTAACATCCAACGCCATTCAAAGTTGGGCGGATCTCATGGAGATCTTTGTGGGGAACTTCCAGGGCACGTACAAACGCCCTAGAAACCCATGGAACCTCAAGAACTGCCACTAGAAGGCCAATGAAACTCTCTGCGGGTACATCCGGCGCTTCTCTCGGCAGTGCAACGAGCTCCCTAACGTCACCGACGCTGACGTGATAGGAGCCTTCCTATCTAGGACAACTTACAAATCCCTGGTCCATAAGCTAGGGCGCAGGGGCCCGCAGACCACCAAGGAACTCCTAGACATCACCACCAGCCATGCCTTAGGAGAGGAGGTGGTTAGAGCCATCTTCGACCGCCCCGACGGTGAGGCGAGGCGGGACGAGGACACCGGCGAAGGCACCTCCAACTGTCTCGCCAAAAGAAAGAATAAGAAGCAATGGTGCGACAACTCGCTCATGGCTGCTGCCGACCGCAAAGGTGGCTAGAAGCCCACGGAGGGCACTCTGAACCACTTTGAAAAAATGCTTGAGGGGCCATGCCCAAACCATGCTTTCCCGGCCAAGCATCTATATAAGGATTGCGGCCTCATGCGCAAATACTTATCCGGGGGCCTCAACAAAGGGGGCAGGGGAAGGAACCTGCCCCCAGCATAGACGACGCCGTGGAGAAGGATGACGCTGAGTACAACTGGTAGGACTATAGGAGACCCACGCCCCAGTGGCTACAACCTCTTTGCTCACCAGCGTGATCAGGATTAATTCACCCGCACTCCTAGTTTCTTACAACTTGGGCCACGGGAAGGGTCGGAGGGCACCGAAACCTCTTCTCCAAGAAGAGGAAGCTGAAAAGCTGTTTGCCATCACACAAAGAACCCCCCAGCCAGTTCTGCCCGAACCACCCGGGGGCTCAGGGCCTACACCCACGGTTGCGCTCACGCGCACCCGCCAGCTCAAATCGCCCAGGGGCTCGGGCGCTCCTGTCGGGTTCATAAACCCAGGGTCCCTCGAGAACCGGCTTCCACGCCTAGGCTCGGCCCAAGAAAACAACATATATTCCATGGGACAACCCAAAAAACTAAAACACAGCAGGCCAGAAGGGTAGTCCAGTCATCGACCGGAAGGTCTACCCATAAGAACAGGTGCCCGCTCATCAGCTTCTTTGGCCCACCTCTCCAACCGGAGCACTCACTTCAAACACCAGCCGTCTCCAAGCAGTCTCTCCAATCGGAAGGCTTGGCCCAAAATGCTGCTTCCTGCTCCGACCCCACGACTCCAACCCTAGGACCGGGGCTCGCGGGAAGCCTGTTCACCGCTCTTCTCCGACCGGCACACTAAGGGCCGACTGGAGCCATCCGACCAGGGGCTCCCCGTTCGGAAGGAACCAGAAGACGTGCGGAGAAAGGCAAGGGGCCGCTAGAAACTCCCATGCGACATCAAGAAGTATTTGCAGGTACTGGCGTCCATCCTTCCTGAAGAAGATACCTCGACCCCCTGTGCACATCTGACATCCTACAGTGACATTGACAATACAAGTACAATATCTGCTTAGTTTTACTACATGTACTACTACGGCCGCCACGCCAAGCTCTCCATTGGCAACGTCCGGGCATGTGCATGGGCCAGTTCATCTACTGTGGCCACCGCACCATGCTCTCCATCAGCAACATCCCACCACGCCACGGGGTCTTCGAAGGCACCATCATCTGCAACGTCGAGCACCGCACTGGTGAATGCGGTGCCCCTCCGCCCCGTTCAGGGACTATGCCATCATCATCAGCTCCAACCCCGACAATAGCATTGGGACAGGAGGCGCTTCCCACCAAAGGAAGGCTGCAACGAATGACGGCAAGGTCGACAATGCTTGGCGCCCTCTAGTGCCCGTCCTCCATCGGTGGCGGTGGTGTGCCCACAGCAAGGATGGCTTGCACCGTCTCATTTACATGGGATGACCTCTAGCTCGACATCACGCTCTGAATTCACAAGCAAACCTATGAGTTGTTCTCTCCCTCGCATCACCCTCTCTTACTCAGGAACCGCCGCATTCGGTGGAAAGGAAGGAGAAGTGGTGGCAGCTCAGAGGCTGGCTAGGAATGAGGCGAGAACTCCACTCCCCCTCCTTATTTAAAGAAGGGGCACAGTAGCGGAGGAAAGGCGAAAGGCCCATGGAACAACCCAAAGATAGAACCTCCCTCCAGGGGGAGTCCAATGGGCCTCCTAGGTCAATCAAGCGGCCCAGGCAAAACAATGAACGAACGATCAATTGAAAGATAAGTACCCCTGTTTACTTACTTTGAGTATTAAATTCTTTACTGGGCCTCCGACCCCAGCAATGACAGGGGCACGTACATCGCTCGGGGGCTGCCGAGGGTGCATGTTTGTTTAAACACCCTCTTAGCCCGACCCCTCCTTATGTTTGGGAAACCAAAAGCACAGCATGTGGGAATACAACAATGAGTAGAACTGGATGAACCACCAGACCCTACGCCCCGATGGCTACGGTGTTTTTTTGGTTCACTAGCATAATCACGTTTACAATTCCTCACACTACTAACCTTAGCTCCCGCCATCCCAAAAGGAGTTTGGAGGGGTCCACCTATAGAACCCCCTTCGGGGGTGAAAGCATCTAGGCCCCTAGTTGGATTTCGGTGATTAATGACAATACAAGATTACTATGACTAATATGTATTTTGCAGAAGCAATTAAGTTAGGTCATGGTAATGGAAATCAATTGGACAATCAAGGTGGTCATGCCCCTACGATGGAAATCATTTTGGTTTTCAAAGGATGGACAACAAGGTTAAGGATGACTAGTTCTAAGTGTCGATTGGAGTTGGAGAGACACTTAGAGTAGTTTAGGACTTTGTTTTTCGGCCATACTATTAAGGGGGTATGGATGGGTAGCTTGACCTAGATGAGTCTAGTGAGTTAGGTGTGGTGCACACTTATTAAAACTAGCACTAGGTAGCTCCACAACAGCCCTATGATCCTATGGAGCAAACTTCATTCACATATGATCGAGAGTTGGAAGTGAATGGAGGGTCAAATGCTGACCGGACGCTGGCTCCGATCGGACCGGACGCTGGCTTCGATCGGACCAGATGCTGGCTACAGGGTCTGGTTAGTTCATTTGACCAAGGAGATTGCATCTGGCATGACCGGACGCTGAGTGGTCAAGTGACCGAACACTAAGGTCCAGCGTCCGGTCGACTCCAGTAAGGTTCCAGAAGAGAAAATCTGTGACCGGATGCATCCGGTCAATACTGACCGGACCCTAGGGGTTTAGCGTCCAGTCGAGTACAGTAAGGTTCTAGTGAGGGTTAAATGCGACTAGATGATCAAACGCTTACAGCATCCGGTCAACACTTAAACACTGGTGTGCGGGTTGAACTGACCGGAGCGTCCGATCAACATGATCGGAGCGTCCGGTCACCCCGCAGAGGCACATAACGGTTCGTTTTTAGCCGGTGTTATAAATAGAACCTCCACTCATGTGTGGGGGTACTTTTGCTCATTCCAATAGCTGAGAAACATGTTTGTGAGTGCCAAGAAGAGCAAGGTCCTAGTGAGGTGATTGAGATTTGAGAATCCAAGAGAGTAGCCTCATTAGTGAATCAAGAGTAGCAAAGTATGCATCCACCGTTCTCATTAGGCTTCACGTGGTCAAGTGAGAGTTCGTGCTTGTTACTCTTGGTGATTGCCATCACCTAGATGGCTTGGTGGTGATTGGGAGCTTGGTGATCACTCGGCAGAGCTTGTGGGTGACCCAACTCAAGTTGTGAGCGGTTTTGGGTGATTCACCACGATGGAGTGTCGAAGAATTAACCCGTAGAGAGCACTTGATCCTTGCGTGGATCAAGGGGGAGCTACACCCTTATGCGGGTGCTCCAACGAGGACTAGTGGGGAGTGGTGACTCTCTGATACCTCGGCAAAATATCACCGCGTTCCTCTCTCACTATTTACTTTGAGCATTTACTTTGAGCAATTCAATACTTGTTTTTACATTCATAGAATTGCCATGCTAGAGTAAGTTTGGAACATAGGTTGCAAGTCCTTTGTGCGTTAGATTAATAGAAACACTTTTCTAGGCATAAGGGGTTAATTGGGCTAACCGTAGGATTTAATTATTGCAAGAAAATTTAGAATTAGCCCAATTCACCCCCCTCTTGGGCATCTTGATCCTTTTAGGGGGGAAGCTAACAGATCACTGAGAAGCCACCGAGAGACAGAAACAAAAAATCATGATACTTATGTAGGTTACGCTGGCCTCGTCACAAACGTTGGACCCAAACCTGGCACGGACATGTCTGGTAGGAGCTTCCCACGGCTCATACCACCAAGGTAACGTTACCAACCCCCACTTTCGTCTCGATTAAACTATATGTTAAATTCATGCATTCAAACATTGCATATGCAAACCCTTGCATCTCAACGCTTCGTGCCGTGTCATGAAGCGGTAGCCGCCTCATTCAATATGAGCGACGCCTGACCGGGGTTCAAAGGCTAGCCCGCGAAGGGCTCGAGGCCGCCTCGTGTCAAACAGAGCTAGGGGAGAAAAACCAAAATGAGCCCCAGCAGCCTTGCCCAACCCCATTTAGAAGCAGATAGGGACACCTCGACCTTTCTCGTTTGATTCTAACCTCGAGCGAGACCCACAGAATCTCCATCGAGGAGAGGCCAATGGGCCGCCTGAGCCCAACAAATGCTTGGGCATCTGCCGGGAGGCAGGTTCAGAAGTAGTGGAATGCCACATGAGGGCTCTGCCGACCCCATCAGTGAATGATGGATTCGGATTCCATACGAACATACCCGTTAGCGAGCTCATTGGGCGCGACACTTGAGCCATCGAGGCAAGTGTCGTCAACTCAGCCCCTTCAGTCGCGGAAACCGAGGACGGGGTAACGCGTGAAAACATGGCTGACCCCTAGCAGACCCTCAAGGGCTCAGGGGCTCGAGCCACTTGATCCAAGATCAAGAGATCGAGGTTCGATGGCTGACCAGCGAAGGGTCCGGGGCCACCTCGCGTTGAACCAGAGCTAGGAGAGAAAACATAGATGAGCCTCAACGGCCTTTGCCCGACCTGCATTAAGGTGAATAGGGTCATCTCAACCTTCTTGTTCAAATCTAGCCTCTAGCTGAGCCCATAGAAAACACAGTATTGTAGGCGCTTATCATCCTTTCGTACCCACCGGAATGGACAACAAGGCATGGTAGACGTGAACAACAAGGCTAGGTAGCGTATGCATCCAAGCCCTCTCACTTGTAAAGTCATCCCCTTCATGTATAAAAGGGGATGTGCTTCCTTCAACGAAGGGACCGACGCTTGATGAACAACACACATCACACACAGTCAAGCTGCTATCAGGCTCTTGACATCCTTTTAACCCTTCCATCAGAGATCTGGGACCAGTCCCTCTCTCAACCGTTTGTACCCCCTACTATGAACCATTTTCGGTGCTAATAACACGAGCAGCAACAGACTGGACATAGGGACATTCAGCCCGAATTAGTATAGATCTTGTGTCCATTAGCGCACCATCTAGGCCTAACGCGCATAACTATAAATTTACACGCCGGTGCTTATTTGAAACACCGATAGCCACAGAGTGTGCCGAGAGAGGAGGTACTTGCAGTGGTGTTGTTATTGTAGATCAGCTCTCTCCATCTACGAGGGCCGCACTAGAGCAGGTTGAGCACCATCATGGTGGTCTAGCTGGGACTGTCATGGTTGTGGGATGATGAGTTGTCTTGGATGAGAGTCAGCCTCGGGGGGAGTTATAGTAGGAGCCACAGGCAGCAGAGCAAACTCAAGAGGGACAGTGGGCTAAGGAGACAAAGTAGGCACCTCAGCCATAGCTTCATCGCTCTAGTCATACCCGTGCTCTAGTCACACCGAGGGCAGATACACAGCGGAGGGGTTCTTGTCCACCGCCCAGACCACAGGGTCCGCCTCCAGTGACTTATCTAGATCTGAGGGCTGCCATGGGCAAATAGGTGCAGCAGCTCAGATTTGTGGACTTTGAGCAGTGGTTCCCACCGAGGAGGGATGATAGAGCTTCTAAGGGCTTCTACACACCACTGTAGGAGGATTTCTACAATGCATATCTTAACAGTGGAGCTGTTTTTAGATCTCAGAAGGTGTGCAACATAGAGTCTATTGTTGCAGCAGCTGGAGAGCAAATTCACCCCTACCTTGCATATCTAACAGGGTTGACAGACTTGATTGGATGGATAGGATTGTATGTTCCATCTTGGGTCCGTCAGTTCTATGCTTCTCTCTAAATTGACCCGCAACACCGATTCATACACTTTGCATTCAGTGGCAGAGATTATAGGCTAACGAGCACTAGGGTCAAAGAGATACTCAGGCTTCAGGAGTAGCCCATCCGACTACATGAGGTTTGCTATGGACAGACAGCGCCCCTAGACGTCCTCATGGCGAGATGGTGCCCCCTATAGATCTAGTCCACCACCGCTTCACAGAGCCATTCTGCGAGGGGTCTAGTAGGACACCCAGTGATCTTACTCCCACTGCTAGAGTGCTTAATGCCATTATGAGGAGGACACTACTTCCGAGGATAGGGTATCGTGAGGGCTTGACTCGCATACAGTTGTGGCTAC
This sequence comes from Miscanthus floridulus, assembly GCF_019320115.1. Lineage (NCBI taxonomy): Eukaryota > Viridiplantae > Streptophyta > Magnoliopsida > Poales > Poaceae > Miscanthus > Miscanthus floridulus. The sequence goes on from NC_089598.1 coordinate 6,655,348, forward strand.
TAAACTATCCGATGCAACAAACAGTGTTTGATATTTGGGATCTCCTTCTATCAGAGATAGATGATACTATTGCTGAGGGGTTTAGAGGTCACCGACAGTTGCCCTATGCCCACTAGATCACGTTTCTTATTCATAGGGCAGTTATAGTGAGGCCACCTAAGATGCTAGCTGAGTACAGTGGTGCTACGACAGAGTTCCTTGCATATAACCTGACTCAGATGATCTGCCATAGTACACCGACTGCACCTAGCTAGCTATGTCATCGTCCTAGATGTGCCAAAGACAGTAGCCCAGCAGGATGATACTATCAGGGGCATAGCAGCTATAGAGGAGGAGCAGCTTGACGCTTAGCAGGAGGGGATGGTCGAGAGTGACCCCAGTGATAGCTTAGATGAGGACTACCACGATATTCCTCAGATGCCTCTATGCCGACATGATCATGAGGCCGATAGCTCTAGTTCAGCTCTATCTGCACCGTAGACTGACCCCGCTCTACTTCCATACTTGAGCGGATGAGGCAGGATCAGGCTCGCCAGGCTCAGGAGACCGCCACTACCTTTGCACAGTTCCAGTCTCGATAGGATGAGTTTCAGCGGCAGTAGCAGGCCATACAATAGCAGCAGCATGCATCAGCAGTAGCTCCTCATGCAGCAGCAGCTCCTTGGATTTCTGTAGCATAGTGACAACTATTGGGGTTCCACCGCCACAGTCTTCACCCTAGCTTGGTTACCCTACCACCACTTCTATGACTCTAGCATTATAGCCTAGTGGGCTTCAGAGTCAGGGACAGCCACTAGCACAGTTTGCTTCACCTATAGAGTAGGTGTCCTAGTGGTTTGCTTCGCCCATGTTAGCCCCACAGTTCACACCTCTCTAGACGGGCTTCACACTGGCTCAGACTTCCTCACTGCTAGTGCTAGAGAGTACAATGTCCAGGAGCCTTGGTGCATTTTTTAGTGAGTTGACAGGGCAGTCTACTCCGCCATATTTGCATGTCCCAAGTCCTTCTATAGTTGCACCTATTATCGGGACTACAGAGACGCTCCCTTCCTCAGTGGCATCATTAGAGCCGACTGCTCCAGTCATACCTACACAGTCTACAACAGCTCCAGTTGTTGATTCGACCCAGACCACTTCAGCGTCGCTTCCAGCTACAGAGGATCAGACAGCTTAGAGTTCTGGTTTAGATGATGATGGCACTCAGTTCTAGCTTGCTCCTCGTACCTCAGCGCCCGACTCGTCCGCTGTAGCCCCGCCGACCGACCCTTAGGTTTTGGTGTTTGACGCCAAAGGGGGAGATGGATCGAGTATGTTAGTCTTGGGGAGAGCGACTTAGGGGGAGCTTAGTTTACTTAGACTATCTATTATATTTGGTTTTTATATGTGATACACTATTATGCATTCATCGTGTGTTTACTTTTATGCATTAAACTATATTTATGTGATAGTGATATCTATGTGATCGTGATATATGACATGTGTGCTCTCTACTTTGAATTATTTTTATGTCATATCACTTATGCTAAGCTCATTTGCTTTTGCTTTCGCATTTTACTCTGATGCAAATGAGCTTTATTACTTGTACTTATGCTTATTTCATATCTTTTGAGTACATCATGTTGGCTTGGGTCATATAAGTTTGCCTAACTCTCTTGTTCTTATTGTCAAAAGCTTATATGAACTAAGCATGTCAAAAACCTCAACTCTTTTACATACTCGATGTAGTATTGTCATCAATCACCAAAAAGGGGGAGATTGAAAGCATCTAGGCCCCTTGTTGGGTTTCGGTGATTAATGACAATACTTGATTACTATAACTAACGTGTGTTTTGCACAGACAATCAAGTTAGGTCATGGTAATGAAGATCGATTAGGCTATCATGGTGGTCATGCCCCTACGATGGAAATCATTTTGGTTTTTAAAGGATGAATGACAAGGTTAAGGATGGACTAGTTCTAAGTGCCGATTGGAGTTGAAGAGACACTTAAAGTAGTTTAGGATTTTATTTTTCCTTTGATCGTACTATTAAGGGGGGTATGGACAGGTAGCTTGACCTAGGTGAGTCTAGTGGGTTAGGTGTGGTGCACACTTGCTAATCCTAGCACTAGGTAGCTCCTAAAAAGCCCTTAGATCCATTAGAGCAAACTTCATTCACGTACGTTCGAAAGTTGGAAGTGAATGGAGGGTCAAATACTAACCGGACGCTGGCTCCGGTGTGACCGGACGCTGGCTTAGGGTCCGGTCAGTTCATTTGACCAAGGTGTTTTCGTCTGGTGCGACCGGACGCTGAGAGGTCATGTGACCGGACGCTGAGGGCTAGCGTCCGATCGACTTCAGTAAGGTTCTAGAGAGGGAAAATCACGACTGAACGTGTTCGGTCACACTTTAAACACTGGAGTTCGGGGTGAACTGACCGGCGCGTCCGGTTAACATGACCAGAGCATCCGGTCACCCCGCAGAGGCACATAACGGTTTATTTTTCAGCCCATGTTAAAAATACTTCTTCCATTCATGTGTGGAGGGACTTTTGCTCACTCCAACAGCTGAGAAATACATTTGAGATTGCCAAGAAGAGCAATGTCCTAGTGAGGTGATTGAGATTTGAGAATTCCAAAGAGAACCCTCATTAGTGAGATCAAGAGTAGCAAAGTGTGCATCCACCCTTCTCATTAGGCTTATCGTGGTAGTGAGAGTTCGTGCTTGTTACTCTTGGTGATCGCCATCACCTAGATGGCTTGGTGGTGATTGGGAGCTTGGTGATCATCTGGCGGTGCTTGTGGATGACCCAACTCAAGTTATGAGCGGTTGTGGGACGGAGTGTCGAAGCATCAACCCGTAGAGAGCACTTGATCCTTGCGCGGATCAAGGGGAGAGCTACACCCTTACGCGGGTGCTCCAACGAGGACTAGTGGGGAGTGGCGACTCTCCGATACCTCAGTAAAATATCGCCGCGTTCCTCCTTCTCTCTTTACTTTGAACATTTACTTTGAGCAATTCAATTCTTGCCATTTACATTCCTAGAATTATCATGCTAGAGTAGCATTGGAACTTAGGGTGCTAAACTTTTGTGCGTTAGATCAATAGAAACACTTTTTAGGCACAAGGGGTTAATTGGGTTAACCGTAGAGTTTAATTATTGCAAAGAAATTTAGAATTAGCCTAATTCACCTCCCCTCTTCGGCATATTGATCTTTTCAGGTGCAAGAATTGGTGACCCATGAAAACTCAAATAAATCACATGTAATTATGTTTTAAAACGGAGGAATTACTATAATAATACATAAATTGTAATTACTTGTATTGAGCAATATAAGCACAATAAAAAAAATCTGATTTGATTTATGCCTTGTTTAAATCTAGGGCGTAAAGTTTTGGAGTGTCACATTGAGTATCATATGAGGGTGTCACATGGGGTGTTCGGATACTAATAAAAAAATAAATTATAGAATTCATCAGCCGCGAGACGAATTTATTAAACCTAATTAAGCTGTCATTAGAACATGTGTTACTGTAGCACCATATTGTCAAATCATGGACTAATTAGGCTTAAAAGATTTGTCTCGTAAATTTGTCGCAAATTGTGCAATTAGTTATTTTTAGTATATATTTAATACTCTATGTATGTGTCCAAATATTCGATGGGATATAGAGTAAATTTTAAAGAAAGGAACTAAACAAGGCCTTGGTCAGCCATTGCAGGACGATTACTGATGTGACTTGTTGCACTTGGCTCTCTACATCTTGTACCTAGTTCATTTCTACATCTGACTGTCTAGCAAGATAGATTGCTTAACCAATTGACTAACTCACTATTTTTTTTTTCTCGCTATCCAATCCAATTACTCCCTGATACGTCACAACTCACAACACTAACTTGCATTGGGTTGCTCGAACCGTGCCAACTCTGATCACTCATATCCTATCTTGCTTTGCAAGCATCTATAAATCACATTGCACTGTATGTACAACTCTCTTCTTAGTTATGATGACTCAATATGGCTTAAAAATTACTCCTGTGTTCTGAATGCCAAATAGGAGGAAGCTAAATATGGGGTAACATAATAGCTAATGAGGACAATTGGTGGTTAGAGCCCCTTAACTCTTATTAGCTTATTATTATTATTAACCTATGTTTAACCCATTATCACTGTTCGTCCTAACTACTAGTGATCAGAGTTATCAAGCAACCAAATGCAAGTTAGCTTATTATGATTAACCTATGTAAGTTTAACCCTTCAGTTTCGGTATTCTTCTTCCCCCTGGAAAACGCATTTGGAAACATTGCTAGCTCTCCCTCTCCTGACATTTGCCGGCGCTGCTGAATGATTCTCAAAAGTCACCTCAAACAGTAATACCGGATGGAATTGGGATTATGTTGACAGACCGGCGCTCTGTCTGCGTCACAGTTCCAAACTTCCAATATATCTTAGCATTCGCGACATGACAATTTCTATCCATCGATGCGACAATTTGCTCGCCTCACAAATCTGTTCCTACTACTTTATTTATTTATTTAGTATTATCGGTCCAGTCAAGTTTATTTATATGTGCTATATTTATAAAGTTTGCTTAGTAATATGATTATGACCTAATCGTACAGTACAGGACAGGGTTGCCAATCAGCAATCCAATCAGAAGGTAAATCTCCCAACAACCAACACATGGCCCACGCCACTAGCGTACCACAATCAGCCGCCTGTCCCTGCCCGCTAAAAGCTTCAGAAACCGACAGCAGGAGACACTGAAGCAACGAAGCTCCAGAAACCAACAGCGGTCAACATGACCAGAGCGTCCGGTCACCCCACAGAGGCACATAACGGTTCATTTTTTAGCCCATGTTATAAATACTTCCTCCATTCATGTGGGGGGCTTTTGCTCACTCCAACAGCTAAGAAACACCTTTGAGAGTGCTAAGAAGAGCAAGGTTCTAGTGAGGTGATTAAGATTTGAGAATCCCAAAGAAAGCCCTCATTAGTGAGATCAAGAGTAGCAAAGTGTGCATCCACCCTTCTCATTAGGCTTATCGTGGTCAAGTGAGAGTTCGTGCTTGTTACTCTTGGTGATCGCCATCACCTAGACGGCTTGGTGTGATTGGGAGCTTGGTGATCATCTGGCGGTGCTTGTGGATGACCCAACTCAAGTTGTGAGCGGTTGTGGGTGATTCACCGCGATGGAGTGTCGAATAATCAACCCATAGAGAGCATTTGATCCTTGCGCGGATCAAGGGGGAGCTACACCCTTGCGTGGGTGCTCCAACGAGGACTAGTGGGGAGTGGTGACTCTCTAATACCTCAGCAAAACATCGCCGCGTTCCTTCTTCTCTCTTTACTTTGAGCATTTACTTTGAGCAATTCGATTCTTGTCATTTACATTCCTAGAATTGCCATGCTAGAGTAGGATTGGAACTTAGGGTGCTAAACTTTTAAGTGTTAGATCAATAGAAACACTTTCTAGGCACAAGGGGTTAATTAGGCTAACCGTAGAGTTTAATTATTGCAAAGAAATTTAGAATTAGCCCAATTCACCCCCCCCTCTTGAGTATCTTGATCCTTTCAAATGGTATCGGAGCCATGTGCTCATGTATTTAGGCTTAACCGCCTAGAGAAAGATGTCTCACGGGGATGGACCTCCTCCTATCTTTGAGGGGGATGATTTTTCATATTGGAAAATTCACATGGAGGCGTACTTAGAAGCTCTAGATGTTGGAATACTTAGAGCCGCCTCATAAGGCTTACCAAAACCTCAGGATGCTACTAACCTACAAGGCGATGAGGTGAATTACAAGAAATGGAATACAAAGGCTTGAAACACCATCTTTAGAGGTCTTTGCAAAGATGTGTTCAACCGGGTGAGGAACCACAAAGACACCCATGCACTATGGTCGGACATTTGTGCACTCCATGAGGGAACAAAGAGTGAATATGAGGAATGCTATCATCTTGTCATGAAAAAGCTTAACTCTTTAGAGATGCTTCCTAAAGAATGTGCTAATGAAATATATTCACGTTTGAATGTTCTTGTAGAGGAAGTTAATGGACTTAGACTCACTCAAATGCAACCATCTGATGTTGTAAGAAAGATCTTGAGTGTCCTCTCCATTGACAAATATGGGCATATTGTGACTGTGCTCAATCAAGGTGATCTTTCCATCGCTACACCGACACAAATCTTGGAAAAGATCAATGCTCATGAGATGTACATGCACATCACACCTCAAGATGGCTCATCCTCTAACAAGAAGAAAGAAAAGGACTTAGCATTCAAAGCTAGTCAAGAGAAGGGCAAAGCAAGGCTTGAGTATGAGAGCTCAAGTGATGATGAAGTTGATGATGCAAGCCTTGCTCTCATGGTGAGAAAAACCGCCAAGATGCTAAAAAAGCTCAACAAGAGTGGCATCAAGTTTGATGACAAGAAGAAGAAGTTCTTCACTAGATCTAGAAGGAAGCCAATCTCCGAGATGGATTGCTACAATTGTGGAGGACTTGGTCATCTAGCTCACCAATGCATAAAGCCCAAGAAAGACAAGTTCAAGAACAAGGGCAAGAAAGATGACTCAAGTGATGAAGATGAGAAGAAGAAAGACAAGCCATACAAGAAGAGAGATGGCAAGAAGAAGGACTTCCACAAAAAGAAGAAGAGTGGAAAGGCATACATCGTCGATGATTGGCTCACAGACATTGATTCATCTAGTGGCTCATATGATGATGATAGTGACAATGAGAAGATGGCCGCCATTGTTATTGACTCTTCATCATCTTCACCGCCACCATCGCCATCATCCTCTACACACCTATGCCTTATGGCCAAAGGTGAACGCAAGGTATCAAATGATGATAAGAGTAGTGGTGATGAACATGCTAGTAATGATGATAGCGATAGTGATGATGATGAATATGAATCACCTTCTTATGATGATCTTATTAAATTGCTAAATAAATACTCCAAGATCATTATAAAGACTAGAGCTAAGAATGACAAGCTAGAAGCTAAAAATAATTCTCTTTTAGCTAAATGTGATATAACCGAAAAGGCTAGTGTTGAGCTTAGAGAAGCAAATAAAGCTATGTCATCCAAACTCAAGGAGCTCAAATCTTCTAAGAAAGAGCTTAAAGATAAACATGATAAACTTCAGAGGATACATAAAGAGCTTATCACTAGCCATAATATGCTAAAAGTTGAATATACTACTCTTAAGATTAATCATGATAATCTTATTATTGCTCAAGAATATTTATCCAATGAACCACATGATGGTACTAACAATATTGTTAAGATTGATATAGCTACATCATGTGATGATTTGATTATTGAGAGCATTGAGCAAAGTTCTAGTAGCAAGGGCAAGCAAGTGGTTAAGGCTGATGATTATGATGAGTTTGTCAAGCTCAAGAATGACAATGAAAAACTCAAGAAAGATCTTGAAGAACTCAAAACCACCAAGTCTATAGTGCTAGAAACTCTTGTTCATGATGATGGTTTGATCCTTGAGAATGAAAAGCTCAAAGAAGAGAATAAGAAGCTCAAGGAAGAGAAAAACAATGATGCTCTTAAGGAAGAGAACAAGAAGCTCAAGTTGGAAGAAAGAGCATCTCAAGATTGGATTGAGCAAGTTCACTAGAGGCAAGTATCTTCAAATTGGGCTACTAATAAACACCATCATGAAGATGGATAGAAGTGGCATTGAGTACATGGCAAACAAAGAGAAGAAGGCTCAAGCTCAACAACAACAAAAGCCAAAGCCAAAGAAGTGTTTTGAGTGTGGACAAGAAGGTCACTTTGCTCATGAGTGCCAAACTCCACCACCACAACCCTTGCCCTAAGCATGCTAGACATTTTGCCTTCAATGCT